>NW_027521329.1:0-95510 GCF_052094955.1 Ictidomys tridecemlineatus
TCTACGCCTCTCTGTGAGAGTTGCTGGTAAGTAGTTTATTTACCATCACAATTTTAAAAACACTATCCCAGAATCAGGATATACCTACACCTTAAAAACATATTACAGAATATTGTACATATTTTCATTACCATTTTGATGGCATTTATGTAATGACCTATCATAGCACCTTTTCTATGTGTGTCTAAGTTTCCACAATACTACTTGTATTGCCAGAGTAGAAATAACTTCAGAGGTTATCACAAAAACTGAGGGATTTAGCATGATGCCTTCAGTACTGGAAGAAATCCCAAAATATAACCAGAAAACCTGGGATGCCTAAATTCCTTAAGTGAGATGATGTGTGTGGAAAAATACTTATGGTAAACAACAGATAATGGTAAGTGTTAATCCTCTGCTTTTGATGAGCAGGACAGAAAGGAATAATTTTTAGGGAGAAAGTATAGGGACATTTTTCCATTATGATACAATATAGCATAACAATAGACCTATCAAAATATCTGTTTTAATAAAAATCAGTATTGTAGAAGACATTATGTTTAGAAACGTATTCATTCACTAACTAGGGTTGTTCATCTTTATCTTACAACACATGGATGCTTGGGGAGAGGAGTTGCAAGAAATTTATTAACTGTAATAAATCCCTGAAGCTTGTGAGTAATCTACTTCATACACAACCTTCCTCCTTTAGAAATATTATATTTTGGGGTCACTCATAAGTGACTTCATTCTCGGTCACCTTACTTTGAGATGACTGATTGGGAAAGAAAGATGCAGAGCTGCTTGTTCTGTGGGAACTGAGCCGATTGTCTCCATAAGGGATATGTTTAGGAGACAGGAGACACTGAGTTCCTTATAAGCCGCTGGGCTATACTGCATCACTTATGCCCACAGAGGCTTTATTTTTCTCAGCAAGATATCTGCACCAGAACCACTGAACAGAAATGTCCTCTCGCCTCTGTCAAGTCTCTGTTAGATCCTTTAGGTCCCACACAGTACCGTCTTTAAAGAATCTTTTAAAAACTCTGCTCCATGGATGTACTTGACAGACCTTCTTCATTCTTCAAACTTTTACTGAGTGAACATTTACACAAGGTGTTGCCCTAGTGTTTAAAACACAATTGAGAGGCCCAACTAGGACCTGGAGGAGCGCGTATTCAAGATAGAATGAGGGGCTTTGACAACTATTAAGAGCTGCATTCCCAGAGCTGCCCAAGCAAACACTAAGGGAAAATAATGATAATTTGTAGATTACATAGAATTGTTACCAAGTTTCCTGCACATATTGAGTTCATCTTCCCATTAGATTGTAAGTTGGTTGAAGGACAGTGTCGGAGACCAGCTCCAACAGGGGGTCTCAGGAGACTAACGGATGGTGAGGAGTCGGCGAAAGAGGGGGTGGAGAAACAACACAGACACCAATGTGAAGGTGTTGATCGCAATCTTTACTTGTGAAGTCGATTATATATACTTTTCATTTTGTTAGGCTTACAGTAGTTTGTGGTTACAAAACAGAAATCATTATTCAAACAAAACAAAATATTATGTAGCTACAATTAGAATAGAAGAATGTATCTTGGCTTATGCATAAGCAAGCATTTGTACTTTCAGTTCGAGTTTTGCTTTGAGCTGTTTCTGCTTAGTTAACTTTTAATAATAGTTACAAATGTCCCAAACTATTGGCCTATACCTTGACTATTCTTTCTTTACTTACTGACTGGAACCAGTGCCATGGTTACGGCAAGTAGTTTATTTGTTATTACTTTTAATCAAACAAAAGTAAGAGCACAAACCATTGTGCACAGGAACAAGAACAAGTTGCCCAGTACTTAGCACTAATCTATCATCTTAACATTAATTTTCCTTCTCTAGATTTAATTTCTCAAAAACTTCCTTGACAGAAATACAGGGAGTTTTTCTTTAGACATTAACAATTTACACTCCACAGCTGAATCATTGCATTTAGAGCAAACAGATCTATGCTTTAGAAGTAGTTGCATTAATTGAAAAAGTCATGATTTTTCTTTTATACTTAATGGTCATATAAGAAATCAAAATCATACTTACTAAAGGAATACAAAAACAAATCAGCCCATTCCCACAAACATACTGCGCTCCTCCAGAGGATGGACGCCTTGTGCCATCCACCTCAGTAGGCCCTTGCCATTGCCTGAGTCAGGGGAGGCGCGCAGCAGGACAGGGATCAGATCTTATCCTTTTTGAATTTCTTAATAGATCTGGCTTAGGACTAAATTACACACTGTATAGGAACAAAATTGGTTTGAATTAAAACTAACCACTACCAAGAAAAGAAATTTTAAAATCCTAAATGGAAAAGAGAATTTTTTATTTTGAAGAATTTTATAACTAGAAGGCTCTGACATATCATAAAAGGTAATAATTTGTCTTCCCTTTCCCCTTTTTGCTAGAAGAAACACAGGTGAAATAAAAAGAACTGAAAGAGCTGGCACAGTGTTGCATGCCTGTAACCCAGCAGCTCAGGAGGCTAAGGCAGGAGGATAGTGAGTTCAAAGACAGCCTCAGCAAAAACAAGGCACCAAGAAACTCAGTGAGACCCTGTCTCTAAATAAAATATATAATAGGGCTGGGGATGTGGCTCAGTAGTCAAGCCCCTGAGTTCAATCTCCGGTAACTTCCCCCCTACACCCCGGCTCCCAAAAAACAGAACTGAAAGAGATGTTAAATGCTGAATTGAGAGCTGAATCTCCAAGACAGGAGAGAGGCTTCTTCCTGGTGAATTTGTTAAGATTATAAACCTACCAGTTAGGGGTAAGGGCATCCCTGCATGTTAGGTGAAAGAGCCCAGCCTCCCCCAAAGTGTGTCCTTGGACCAGCATCACTGGGAACACTTGGAACTCACTGACTGAGGCCAACTGTTCTGCACAATGACCTCTGATCTTTCCCTTGGCTCCAAGCACTAACACCACATGGAAAGATATGAGGACAACTCTGGGATAGGCCAGATAGCTCATAGATTTCACAGTAATAAACTCACATTGCCACAAGCACCTGAAATCATTCAGATATTTTTTCTGAATAAATTGACCTTGTATTGTGTGTGTGTGTGTGTGTGTGTGTGTGTGTGTGTGTGTGTGTGTTTTAAGCAATTTACTGGGCAACATGAAAATTGGATTTAAAAATTTTAATCATTGCTTGTACTATTGAGATCAAATAGGAATCATTGTTTCTCTGATGTGCATAATGGTTTTCATGATCACACTAGTTTTCCTTGTTTTGGTCATGCCCATTTTTTTTTCGTTTGAGGAAATGAATCCCTAATGTTAGTCAACAAAACATTTCATTTATTGCCAAAGCAAAAAAAAAAAAAAAGAAAGAAAAGAAAAAGTTCTTCTTTTAAGACTCTAGACTTATTTATTTTATTTTGTTTATATTTAGATTTTAAAATTTGTTGTGCTTAACTGAAGCACCGACTTTCTATTGAAATTTAAATACTTTAAGATTCTTTAGGCCCTGAGATTTGGAATTTTAATGAAAGCTGTGTTGGCCTATTAATCATGTGCAATGAATTATTAGAACCAAAGACAAGAATGTCTGGTCATTGAAGATAATAAGACAGTTTACTAATATATGGTATTATCATCAGGTAACAAAGTATCACTACAAATAAGAATATTACATAATAAATTTTCTGAGTCAATTTTTTTTTGTTTCTTAAATCATAATTGTTAATACATATTAAATGTACAAATTAATGTACATTATGCAAATTAATAAAATTCATTGATGTTTCCCTACTTGCATTAATATATTGTGCACTAATTTCAATTCTTTTTTCTGTAAAATGGTGATAATAGGTTATCTTATAGCTTGTTGTGTAAACAAAAATAAGTTAATGCATGTAAAAGTCTTATAGGCATTTAATAAGTGTTAGGTATTTTTATCTAATGTGTGTCTTTATTCGTTACTCAATTTGAAAAATCCTGATTGGATTCAGGTATGTAAAAATTCATCTTTTCAAAGAAATTCACTGAGTTTTGATAGGATGGATTATCCGAAAGTCAATCTAATTTTTAGAGAAAACATGCCACTTTTAAACTACATTAAACAAGGTTTTTAAAGTCAGGCATTTATGTGTATTGAAGCAATCTAAGAAGACTCACACTCAAATTATTTTTCTTTGAAATATGCCCTAGATGATTATGATGATTATGGTTATTATTATTGCAGAGCAGAGGGTTTACTATTAAGTTGATCTAATTCCTATGCTGCATTATATAAATTCTAAGGAGCAAGTACATATTGTGTCACAAAATGTCATTCATGTGTTATGATTGTTAATAATGGATTTTAATGGTGACCATGATGATGATTCAATCTAATGCCCTACATTAATAAAGAGCATAGAGGATAAAAATAATTATTTGAGTATCATCCTTCACCCTATCCCACACCCGTGACCTACAAGAAATTAGCCAGTAAAACCAAGGAAAAACTTATATGTAGATAAAATTATGTAAACATACATTGGGAGATTTTTTTAATGCCCCATGAAATTGTCCCTCCTGAACTGACCTTTATATTTAAGACCTTTACAACAGCAGTATGCACAACTTCAGAGATTGTATTTTTAAATCCCTGAACATTTACATTTAGTTTTCCTTTTTACACTTCCACAGATCATGTACCAATTTCCCATAGTAAAATTTGCTGGAACTGCCTTCTATGTGGAATTTTATTTCTTTTTCTGAAAACATCTAGATATCTACCTATAAAAGAGATTGTCATATTGATGTTTTTGATACTGGGAGTTAAAAGAAAGTACATGTCACTGATTTCTAAATGACTTGAAGTTCATCCAGGTAGTTGATAGAGAAAACAGAGAACGTAAGAAATGTCAAGTACATGTAGCTTTCAGCTCCATTTTAAAGTTGATTTATTGTAAATCAATGCTAATAAGGTAAACTCTTGTTTAGGGAAATTATTAATAGAAAGCGATACCTACAACTGAATTAGATAGTGTGGTGTTTTTAGTCATTTCTGGATAAACTTTTACTACAATTTTCTTGAACACCAAGTATCACAAGAATCCCTACTTTCTCTATTTCCTTCTCTACTTTCTCTATTCTCCTGGGGGATTTCATATTCACCCTTATTGTAACAGTTGCCTTCAAGACAATGACTCCCAAATCAACACCTGCAGTTCTAGGCTGCCTGTGAAGGGCATTTTCACCTGATTATCCCACAGATAACTCACATTCAACATTACTCAAATCAAATCCACCAAAGCCTCCTCTACATATGCTATTCCTCACATATTCCTGTTTTCCTGAGTGATCCTACCAGGTGGCCAACCTGCCCAAACTGATTTGTTGTCTTTACCCTGTCCTCTTCAACTAGGACTTTAAAGTTCTTCATATCCTTCTCTATGAGGGCTTCAGAGATTTTCTCCCACCTTCAACACAGCATGTCTTCAGATACAGACCACTTCATTTTGATCTTGTTTTAGCACTCAGATCACTCTTTTGAACTAAACAGGTGTGTCTAAAACCTGGGGAACCAGGTTTCACAGTTATCGACCCCTGCTCCTTGGACTCACATGCACAATTCCATGAGTGGGTCTATCTGCTTGTTCTAGACCTAGAGATCTGATGATATTCTAAAACCCAGTTTATCTCCCTCCAGATGTCCCTGTTATCAATCTGCACTCACCTGAAAGTGATTTATGGTCCCCTATTGTTGATACTCTGCAATCATTGATGTCCATGCTTATACCCAAGCCTGGCTTTAAGAGACACACCTGGGCTCTCTAACCCATGGAATGGTGGGGGGTGGGACGTTTTCTGAGGTTTCTATTGCCAAGTACCTTGCTTAGAAATCAGGCCTGACACAACTTCACAGCGCCTAGACCTGGCCTCATAGGCTGATACCCTGCCACCTCCCCTGAAGTAGCAGGCTCTTCAGAATGACTCAGGTCTTGGCAGCATCCACTGGTACTATCCCACCAGCCCCTTGAAGCCTAGCTGGAGTCTCTATAGAAACAGGGTACATTCTATGGAAATGGGTTCCCTTCTCCCACCCCAGTGTGATGCAGCTCTCAGAGAAGCTCAATAGTGAGGGTCTTTCCATTTATAGAAATTAGGATTACCAAGTGTTCTGAGCTTGCTGAGCCTTAGATGGCAGATTCCTGCTATATTCTTTGAGATTTCTGCCATCAATGTTGCCTGAGATGCCAACTTGCCATCCCACTAACTATAAGACAGTGTTCTCAGTCAAGACCAATCCCACAACAAATAACACACTCAAACACACACACACACACACACACACACACATGCACACGCCCCCATCCATCATGGTGAGCAAGGCTTTGTATCTGTGATACAGACCGAATGCACCCACCAATCACATTCCCTGCTTCAAACAGATCGTGATCAGGAAACAACTGATGTCACTTTGTAAAATGTGACATGTCCTGGACTATAACTGTGGTAAAATAAAAGTAGAGAAATGCAAAAAATTTAAGAAAATACTTAACCTCTTAGAGACCTAAAAAATATTTAGATGTGGTTCCAACCAATCCTGAGTTAAAAATCATCTTGAAAAAATGTTTTCACTTCAATTTATCAATTTACTTATTTACATACTTACTTACTTACTTACTGCAGTACTTGGGATTGAACCTAGTGGCACTCTACCATGAAGCTATATCCACAGCCCTTTCAATTATTTGGGGCGGGGGGCCTTTCAGAGTTTCAAATTTATGATCCTCCTGCTTTAGTCTCCCAAATACCTGGGATTACAGGCAGGTACCACTCTTCTCCATTAATTACTTATTTTTAAAATAAGGCTATTTTTAAAAAGTGAACTATAATTTGTACTCAAAGAATGCACAGATCTAAAGTGTACAGGTTTATAATATTTTACATATATATGAACTACCAAAACTCAGGATATAAAACATTTCCATCACTTCAGAAAATTCCTTCATGCTTCAACTGATATCACCCCTGAGCTCCAAAAAAAAAAAAAAAAAAAAAAAAGACCAGCATTATTACTTGACCATTATAGCTGTTTTGCTAATTTTTGAACTTTATTTAAAGGAAACATACAGTATATATTTTGTATCTGGCTTCTTTTACCCAGAAAATTTTTTTTAGATTTGTCAATGTTAATAATGTTCCAGTATTTGTGTTTCTAAAGTAACTTAATTATTCCACTGCACGATAAACCGTGATTTGTCTTCTGTTTTTCGGCTGAAGGCATAGTATTTGTTTGAGTTATTATGAATTTTTACACAAGAATTTGTGTGAACTGTGCATTAATTTCCTTGGAAATATGCTAGGAATAGGATTGTTTTGAATAGAATAACTACATGTTTAACTAAATTTAAATTACTAAATATTTTTGAAAAGTAAGTTTACAGATTTCAGATTTTACCTTGAGTATCTATAGAAATAGCTAGAAAGTATGTTGTTTTCATCATTATAATAACTAAAAAGAGCAGAAGAAAATGCAAATTAATGACTTTCCTTGACTTTATTAGGGATGAAAATTATAAGGCAAACAACTAACCAAAGTCTGGAGAGAGATAAGCAACCAAAATAATCCAGGCATTTTTTAACTATGGAAGAACCCACTAGATACATAGGAGTTTACTTATTAAAAAAAACTCAAATAAAAAATAGTTAATGGATTGCTAAAGACTAAGTATAGACTGGTTTAAGAGCCTAAAGACCCAAAGGGCTATAGACATAAGGTGTTTGTATTTTTTTCTTTTTCTTTTTCTCCATGGATTCCACCAAATGCTCCAAGGAAGATATGAAAGTGTTCTGAGAAAGTGTCTTTAACGGTATCATTTCTTGGATAGGTGGAGGGACAAAGAGCAGCAACAGCAGCCAAAACTCCTCCCAGGCCCATTTCCTGATTATTTGCATAGAACAAAAGCTGTAATCTTCAGGGGCAAGAGTAACAGAAACTGCTACATTAGGACACTCAACAGAAAACCGTTGCAGCTATGGAAAGGAACAGGCCGAAATGTCTAACGTCGGGAGGAATAAGAACTAGGCCCAGCCATATTTCTAGAAAGTGGGTCACTGTGAAGGCCATATCCCTGTGACTGAGTTTACAGTACCTAAGGCAGGGCTTCCAGGAAACATCAGAAATCCATTTTTTGTTTCCAACTAGTCCACTAACATGCATTGACTGAAAATAACAGTAGAATACAGCTGAGAATTCTTCCAGAAATAGTTTATCTCTGGAGAACAGCGAAAATAGAATACACAAAAGCAAGCAGGAAACAATATTAACAAACTGAACTTAGCCATATAGAATAAGGATAACATTACAGTAAATTGAGATCGATCCCAGAATGGAAGACTGGTTCAATATTCAAAAATTCAATCAACCGAATTTTCATAGTAACCGACTAAATAAGAAAAAATATACATCATTTCAATAGATGCAGAAAAAATAAGAAAATTCAATATCTATTTATGATAAAAAATATAACTAAATGAAACTAGGGGCAAAGTCCAGTGGTAGAGTGCATGCTTAGTATTCATAAGGCTCTGAATTCAAAACCCAGCACACATACACCAAAAAAAAAAAAAAAAAAACTACTAGTAAAAAATGGATAGACATTTTCTAACTTGATAAACGGCATTGAGTAAATGTAATGTGCCAGAAACATAGCTTATATTTCCTCAAAACTCTTTTCAGCTGTTGTGAAATAGACATCATTAATATCCTACGCAAGGAACAAACTGAGGAATAGATATGAGCTGACTTTTTTACAAACAACATCTAGTAAACAACAGATGGATTTCAATCCACATCTATCTGAACCAAGAACCTATTGTTTTACTATAATATTTTTCATTTAAGATTGAAAAAGAAACAGAAATTTTAGTTCAAAACAATGGATCACGGATTAGCATGGGTAACATGATAGAAAATCAGTAATTGTATCAATCATTTTTTTTTCAGGAAATGTAATGTTCGGTGAGGTAAATCTTATAATACAAAGGAAGAAAAATACCTAAGTATATATCATTTGTCTAAATTTCTCGTATCTTATAAAACTTAATAAAATAAAAGTTGCTACGGAAAAAAATAGATCAATGTATTTAAAAGCAGGTGACTTATAATTTTACTTTTAAGAAATAATCAGAGATGATCACAGATACATATGTATGAAAGCTTCTATTCCAATATTTATGATAGTAAATGGAATGGAAGGTTTCTATGTTCAATAAAAAGGGAGATAATAACTTAATTTCATGTTAGGAAATTAAGATTACGAGGCAAACAACTAAATAGAGTACAACAATATTGGGAAATTTTGCTTTGGATATGTTAAAGATAGATAGAGGTAGAATGGGATGAATGCAAAGAGAGCTTTGATTTTGTGACCTGTTCTATTCTTCTAAATAATTTTCTGCATTTTCTTCATTTTTCCACAATGAAAACTTATTACTTGAAATAACAGACATACAAAAAAGAATTCATCTTAGTGAAGCAAGTGTTAGGAGGGAGATACTGCAGATTCAATGAGACACAGAGGTTGATAGCTGGTTGTGCATTTAGACAAAGTCTTCATTTATTCTTACAAAAGAGTACCTATGCAAAAGTCTGTGAGAAGTTATGATCTCTCTAAAGTCACTCCTATACGTCTCATTCCAGAGTCCAGGCATCTCTGTATACAATATTTTTTGCCATGTTGCTGCAGATTAACAAGCTTGTTTGGGGTGCTCTCAGTCCATTCTCCTCATGGTCTCTTTTTCTCTGTTTTGTAGCTATGATACCATTGGAAATGAGCAATCAAACATTTGTTACTGAATTCATCTTCTTGGGATTTTCCAACCACTACAACCTACAGGGCTGGTTCTTTCTGCTCTTTCTGGTCATTTACCTGACCACTCTCCAGGGGACCATGCTCATAATAGTGGCCACCAGGGTCAATCCTGCTCTTCACACTCCAATGTACTTTTTCCTCAGCAATTTGAGCTTTTTGGATGTCTGCTAAACATCCACCACCCACCCAGTACTGTTGGTGATCTTCTTCTGGGAGAAGAAGGCCATTTCTTATGAGGGCTGCCTTTCCCAGATCTTCTTTTTGGTGACAAGTGCTGGCCCAGAAGGCTTCTTACTGGCTGTGTGGCCAGTATGACTGCTGTGTGGCCACGTGCCGTCCTCCTCAGTACCCAGTCATCATGAGTGTGAAGGTCTGTGTTGGCCAGGTGACTGGGTCCTGGCTGTGTGGGCTGGTGAATTTTGTCACACAAAAGGTGCTGGCCATCACACTCACTCTGTGTGGGCACCACCAGTTCAGCCACTTTCTCTGTGACACCCCATTGCTCCTGAAGCTCTCCTGCTCAGACAACTCTGTCAACGAGTCTGCGCTCCACGTTGTCATTGCCACCATGGGCCTGAGCCCCTGCCTTGTCACTGCAGGCTCCTACGCACTCATCATGGCGGTCATCCTGGGGATTCCTTCTGCCCAGGGCAGGAGGAAGGCCTTCTTCACCTGTGCGTCCCCCCTCACTGTCGTGGTGGTCTTTTATGGAACGGCCAACTTCCACTATGACAGGCCCAGAGAAGGCTGGATATGGACACCTTGGTCTCTGTGCTCTTTTGTGTGGTAAGCCCCCTGTTGAGCCCTGTCATTAACAGCCTGAGAAGCAACGAGGTCCAGAGTGCCCTGAGGAAGCTGGCTGGAGAATGTGCATACCTTTGCACGATCACAGTCTAGACAAATTTTCAAACTGGAGTATACAGTCATCTGAAAAAGATGCCTCCGAGGGACTTGTAGGCACCTGGTTAGAGAGTCTGTATCTGGAGCTTCAACTCCAACTTCCGCTTTTAAAATCTCTGAGACTCCTTTCTCTTCTATTTTTTCACAAACACCCTTTTCCCACTTTCAGGTTCAAGTGTGTTGGACACCTTGTGTGGGTTTTCAGCACCATGTCTGTTTTTCTGTGTTCTCCCCACACCAGAGAAACAGAAAGTACGAGAACCTCGTTTCCCACACTCCCCTGCTTGCAGGCCTTCATTTAAAGAGGTTCTGTCAAGATCAGCAAAACACTAGGAAGAGAGGAAGAAAGGTAAGGAAGAAAGCGGGTTCTTTTGGATCCCATAGCAGCAGCAGCAAACCAGCCCTGTAGAGGCAGGAACTAATCTCCTTGGTGCCAGGAGCTGTGTGTGCAGGCTCCTAAACAGCTGTTCCCAATTTGGGTCACAGTAGTGTGGAATGAGCAACTCTTTCCAGGGATGTTAGGGTTTCCATATATGGGGTGGTGTCACCTGCCCTATTTTCCTTTTTTCTTTCAGATCTCCCAACCATTTTATAACTTTTTTCTGTGTCAACTTCCTCTACCCTAAGACATCAAGAGTCGTTCTTCATCTCTACCTGACCACAGTGGCACTGACCACAATAGTGGTTTACATCAGAGATGGTTCTAGATAACAGATCTGAGAAGGTAGGTTGGATGTCTGACCTGAGGGAATTGAATATGTTGATGATGTCACAGCCCATGGGAACAGAGACCTGATAATTCCTGGTGTGCAATGACCCAACAGAGACTTTAAGTTATCGTGGCCTGAAATCAAATGTCTATGGAAAACTGAGCTTTGGAATAACACCATCGACCTTCAGGGTGGGAATGAACATTACAACATGACTACAGACTGCTGTTACTGACTGGAGTGGGAGACTTACAGAAAGAAAATGATAGGTTCAAGCATTATATTCCTTCTTCAAGTCAGGTTCAGATCATCAGAAATATTTTCTCTCTGGAAACTGAAAAAGGTTAATATCAGAATAAAACATCCAATTCTTCAAATTGCAGAAGTACAAAGAAAATTATAAATCCACAATTTCTCCAGGTCTCTCTTATGTCAATTAGGACATTAATGGGGGAATGATTGAGACCCTCTTAATTAGAATGGCAAAATACCAGTGGAATTAGACAAATCTCAGAGCCTTGAACCCTGAAATGTCCATTAAGCCTCTTTGCGGTCAGAAGCAGTCCCTCCTCCCCGGAGGAGACTAGCTTTCCCTAAATTGAAGACCCTATGGTTACTCTACCTGGGCATTTGTCTTTTTTTTTTTTTAAGAGAGAGTGAGAGAGGAGAGGAGAGGAGAGGACAGGGAGGAGAGAGAGAAAGAGAGAGAGAGAGAGAGAAAGAGACAGAGAGAGAGAGAATTTTTAATATTCATTTTCTAGTACTCAGCGGACACAACATCTTTGTTGGTATGTGGTGCTGAGGATCGAACACGGGCCGTACGCGTGCCAGACAAGCGCACTACTGCTTGAGCCACATCCCCAGCCCAATTGTCTTTAAGATGCTCATCCATAATCCCACATTGTCACCAGACACTTAATTGGGGTCTGATCCTAGAACGCCTCAGGTAAGAGTATAAAATATAGCCCAGGAGAGTATAAGGGTCACACCAAAATAATAGGTAAATATTTTACTGTATTTTGTTAATAGAAGCCTTAAGAATATATAAGAGAATTTGTTTTAGTCTTCTAGACAAAAGAAGTCAGGACATATTGCTGGATCATCTTGAATGCAGTCACAGGGACGTAATCACCAGAAATGTTAGGGCCAAGGATTTTCCTGAGCCATGGGGAGTGGCTATTAGACTCTCTTTGGTTGATGGACTGAAATCTGGACTCAGTGTTTGCTTAAGTTCAATGACCAATATGATCCTGGAATAATGGAGAGGATGGTGATCAGAAATAAATAAGGTGTTGGATGGCGTGTTATGTGACCCCTTCCCTGGCCTCACAGCTGAATCTGGAGGAGGGCCTGGAGCACCAGCCTTCACCAAGGCCTCATGGACATGTGTTCAGAATGCAGCACCAGATCCTTGTGAAACCCGCAGCCGTTGTCCTCGGCAGCCTGGGAAGACATTAACAGATGGCATCTTTGAAACGGGCTCCCTGATTTTAGTGAGAATAAGGGGACCCTGAAGTAGAAGAGGCCATGTGGTGGAGCAGTGATCAGAACATTCGAATCTGTAGAGATTTTTGACAATGGTAAATGATCGTGGTATTTATAGATGGGAAAAAATGGGCACTCCCCTAGAATAGTGCCTGTCCCATGTAATGTGAAACTCTTCTTTTCACACTTCATTGGTGCATTGTAGTGGTCCATAATGGTGGGATTTGCTGACACATATTTGAACATGCACACAAAATAACCCTGAACTTTTGCCAATATATTTCCCTTTTCCTCACCTCCTCCCCTTGTGCCTTGACTCTACTGATCTTCCTTCAACTTTCATGATGAGACTCCATTCCCAACTTTCCTTCCTTTTCCCCCTCTAGCTTTAACAGATGAAAAACATACTGCCCTCAACTTTCTGAGTTGTTTATTTCCCTTAATGTTCTGAAGATCCATCCATCTTCCAGCATGACATAATTTTGTTTTTCTTTATGGCTGAATGAAATTCCAGTGTGCATATACCAGAAGTTCTTTATCCATTTGTCCACTGATGTCACCTCGGCTGGTTCATGGGCATGTATGTGTCATTATAGTATGATGACTTCGATCTGCTGTGATAAATACCAAGCAGAGGTAGAGCTGGGTCGCAGGGTGGTCCATAGCTTCTCCTGAGAAGCCTCCATCCCGATTTCCGTGGTGGTTGTGCTGATTTACATGCCCACCAACAGGGTGAGAGTGCTCCCTTCTCTCCAATTCTCTCCTTGTCACACTCATTTCTGTTTGTATTCTTGGTGGTTGCCTTGGTCACTGAAGTGAGATGAAATTTCAGGGTAGTTTTGACTTGCAAGTATTTTCATATATTTGTTGGCAACTCATATATTTTCTTCTAAGACATGTCTGTTTAGTTCATTTAGTTTCCCATTTGGTAATTGGGTTATTTGATATATGGGTTATTTAATAATTGTGGGTTTGATGTTAAGTTTTTTGAGTTCTTTATTAATATTCTGAATATTCATCCTCTTTTAGAAGAGCCCCTCAGAAAGATTTTCTCTCTTTCAGTAGGTTCTCTCTTCATATTCTAATTGTCTCTTTTGCTGTGCAGAACCTTCTTAATTTGATGCCATCCTATTAGATAACTTTTGCTGTTATCTCCTGAGCTTTGGCATCCTATTGAGAAAGTCATTGCCTCTGCCTGTAGGTAGGAATATTGACTTTGTTTTTTCCTAGAAACTGCATAATTTCTGGTCTAGTGCCTGGTTCTTTAATCCATTTTGAGTTGATTTTTTGCAGGGTGAGCAATAGTTCAGGTCTCATTCTTTTGCATTTGGACAGGGGTGTAGAAGGACTCTTTAAGAGAGTAGATGTTAAAGACTGGGGTGCAGAAGAACTTTTGCAGAGAGCAGAAGTTAGAGACTGAGGTGCAGAAGGACTGTTACAGAAAGCAGAGTTTGGAGACTGGGGTGCACAAGGATCATTGCAGAGAGTAGAGTTTTCAGACTGAGGTGCAGAAGGACTGTTGCAGAGAGCAGATGTTGGAGACTGGGGTTCAGAAAGACTTTTGCAGAGAGCAGAGGTTGAAGACAAGGGTTCAAAAGGATGGTTGCAGACAGCAGAGATTAGAGACTGGGGTGCAGAAGGACCATTGCAGAGGTCAGAGTTTGGGAACTGAGGAGCAGAAGGATTGTTACAGAGAACAGAACTTAAAGACTGGGGGGCAGAAGGACTGTTGCAGAGAGCAGAGTTTGGAGGCTGGGGTTTAGAAAGACTGTTGCAGAGAGCAGAGGTTAGAGACGGGGTTGCAGAAAGTCTGTTACAGAGAGCAGAGGTTGAAGACTGTGGTGCAGAAGGCCTGTTACAGAGAGCAGAAGTTTTAGACTGTTGTGCAGAAGGACTGTTACAGAGAGCATAGTTTGGAGACTTTGTTGCAGAAAGATCTTACAGAGAGCAGAGGTAGGAGACTTAGGTGAAGAAGGACAGTTACAGAGAACAGATGTGGGATACAGGGGTGCAGGACTCATACAAAGCAGAAGTTGGAGACTGAGGTACAGAAGGACTGTTACAGAGAGCAGAGGTTGGAGACCCGGGTGCAGAAGGATAATTGCAGAGAGCAGAGTTTTCATACTGAGGTACAGAAGAACTGTTTCAGAGATGAGATGTTGGAGATTGGGGTGTACAAGGACTGTTGCAGCGAGCAGAGATTGGAGACTGGGGTGCAGAGGGATCATTGCAGAGAGCAGAGGTTGGAAAGCGGAGTGCAGGAGGCCTTTTACAGAGAGCAGAGTTTGGAGACTGAGGTGCAGAAGGACTGTTACAGAGAGCAGAGATTGGAGACTAGGGTGCAGAAGGAGTGTTGCAAAGCAGATTATGGAGACTAGGATGTAGAAGGACTGTTCCAGAGAGCAGAGGTTGTAGACTGGAGTGCAGAAGCATCATAGAGAAAGCAGAGTTTGGAGACTGAGGTTCAGAAGGACTGTTGCAGAGAGCAGAGTTTGAAGACTGGGGTCCAGAAAGACTGATAGAGAGGGCAGAGTTGGGATACTGGGGTGCAGAAGCATCTTACAGCGAGCGTAGTTTGGAGACTGAGGTGCAGTAAGACTGTTGCAGAGAGCAGAGGTTGGAGACTGGGGTGCAGAAGGACTGTTGCAGAGTACAGAGGTTTGAGACTGGGGTGCAGCAGGACCGTTGCAGAAAGCAGAGGTTAGAGTCTGGCGTGGAGAAGGAATATTACAGAGAGCAGATTTTGGAAATTGGGGTGCAGAAGGATTTTTCAGAGAGCAGAGGTTCGAGACTGAGGTGCAGAAGGACTGTTTAGAGAGCAGATGTTGGAGACTGGGGTGCAGAATGATTTTTGCCAAGAGCAGAGGTTTAAGACTGAGGTACAGAAGGATCATTGCACAAAGCAGAGTTGGAGTTGGGATGCAGAAGCACTATTACACAGAGCACACGTTGCAGACTGGGGTGCTGAAGGAATTTTCAGACACCAGAGGTTGTAGACTGGGGTGCATAAGGACTGTTGTAGATATCAGAGTTTGGATATGAGGTGCAGAAAGACTGTTACAGAGAGAAGAGTTTGTTGACTGGGGTGAAGAAGGACTGATACAGAAAGAAAAGGTTGGAGACTGGGGTGCAGAAGGACCGTTACAGAGAGAAGAATTTGGAGACTGTGGTACAGAAGGACTGTTACAGAGAGAAGAGTTTGGCGACTTGGGTGCAGAAGGCATGTTGCAAATAACAGAGTTTGGAGATTGAGGTGCAGAAGGACTGTTTCAGAGAGCAGAGTTTTTAGAAAGGTTGCAGAAGGATGTTACAGATAGCAGAGATTGTAGACCGAGGTGCAGCAGGACTGTTACAGAGAGTAGAGGTTGGAGACTGGGGTGCAGAAGTATTGTTAGAGAACAGACTTTGGAGACTGGGGTGCAGAAGGCCTACTACGGAGAGGAGAGGTTGGAGTCTGAGGTGCAGAAGGACTGTTACAGAGAGCATAGATTAGAAACCGGGGTGCAGAAGGACTGATACAGAAAGCAGACTTTGGAGACTTGGGTGCAGAAGGACCGTTACAGAGATAAGAGGTTGGAGACAGCAGTACAGAAGGACGGTTACAGAGAGCAGAGTTTGGAGATTGTGGTAAAAAAGGAATATTTCAGAGAGCAGATTTCGGAGACTGGGCTGCAGAAGGACTGTTGCAGCGAGCAGAGGTTGAAGACTGGGGTGCAGGAGGACTGTTGCAGAGAGCAGAGCTTGCAGACTGAGGTGCAGAGGATCCTTACAGAGAACAGAGGTTGGATACTGTGGTACAGAAGAACTGTTACAGGGAGCAGCGTTTGGAGACTGGGGTGCAGAATAACTGTTGTGGAGTACAGAGGTTGGAGACTGGGGTGCAGAACGATCGTTGCAGTCAGCAGAGTTTCCAGACTGAGATGCAGAAGAACTGTTACACAGAGCTGAGGTTGAAGAATGAGGTGAAGAAGGACAGTTACAGAGAGCAGATGTTGGAGACAGGGGTGCAGGACTGATACAGAGCAGAAGTTGGAGACTGAGGTACAGAAGGACGGTTTCAGAGAGTAGCGGTTGAGAACTCGGGTGCAGAAGGATTATTTCAGAGAGCAGATTTGGATATGAGGTGCAGAAGGACTGTTACAGAGAGCAGAGTATGTAGACTGGGGATCAGAAGGACTAATACAGTAAGCAGAGGTTTGAGACTGGTGTGCAGAAGGATCCTTACAGAGAGCAGAGGTTGGCAACTGTGGTGCAGAAGGAGTGTTGCAAAGAACAGAGGTTGGAGACTGAGGTGCAGAAGGACTGTTACAGAGAGCAGAGTTTTTACACAAGGTTGCAGAAGGATCTTACAGAGAGCAGAGTTTGTAGACCGAGGTGCAGCAGGGCTGTTAAAGAGAGCAGAGGTTGGAGACTGGGGTTCAGAAGGCCTCTTATGGAGAGCAGAGTTTGGAGAAGCACTTTTGAAGGACTGTTACTAATGGCAGAGTTTGGAGACTTGGTTGCAGAAGGATTTTACAGAGAGCAGATGTTGGAGACTGAGGTGCAGAAGGACTGTTACATAGAGTAGAGGTTGAAGACTGAGTTTCAGAAGGATCGTTGAAGAGAACAGAGGTTGGAGACTGGGGTACAGAAGGATCGTTGCAGTCAGCAGAGTTTCCAGACTGAGATGCAGAAGGATTCTTACACAGAGCAGAGGTTGAAGACTGAGGTGAAGAAGGAAAGTTACAGAGAACAGATGTGGTATACAGGGGTGCAGGACTGATACAGAGCAGAAGTTGGAGACTGAGGTACAGAAGGACTGTTACAGAGAGCAGAGGTTGGAGACTTGGGTGCAGAAGGATAATTAAAGAGAGCAGAGTTTTCATACTGAGGTACAGAAGAACTGTTTCAGAGATCAGATGTTGGAGATTGGGGAGCACAAGGACTGTTGCAGCAAGCAGAGATTGGAAACTGGGGTGCAGAGGGATCATTGCAGAGAGCAGAGGTTGGAAAGCGAGGTGCAGAAGGCCTTTTACAGAGAGCAGAGTTTGGAGACTGAGGTGCAGAAGGACTGTTACAGAGAGCAGAGATTGGAGACTGGGGTGCAGAAGGAGTGTTGCAGAGCAGATTATGGAGACTAGGGTGTAGAAGGACTGTTCCATAGAGCAGAGGTTGTAGACTGGGTTGCAGAAGCATCATTCAGAAAGCAGAGTTTGGAGACTGAGGTTCAGAAGGACTGTTGCATAGAGCAGAGATTAGAGACTGGGGTCCAGAAGGACTGATACAGAGGGCAGAGTTGGGAGACTGAGGTGCAGAAGCATCTTACAGCGAGCGTAGTTTGGAGACTGAGGTGCAGTAAGACTGTTGCAGAGAGCAGAGGTTGGAGACTGGGTTGCAAAAGGACTGTTATAAAGCGCAGAGTTCGGAGACTGGGGAGCAGAAGGACTGTTGCAGAGTACAGAGGTTTGAGACTGGGGTGCAGCAGGACCGTTGCAGAAAGCAGAGGTTGGAGACTGGCGTGGAGAAGGAATATTACAGAGAGCAGATTTTGGAAAATGGGGTGCAGAAGGATTTTTCAGAGAGCAGAGGTTGGAGACTGAGGTGCAGAAGGATCATTCCAGAGAGTAGATATTGGAGACTGGGGTGCAGAAAGATTGTTTAGAGAGCAGATGTTGGAGACTTGGGTGCAGAAGGACTCTTGCAGAGAGCAGAGGTTTAAGACTGAGGTGGAGAAGGACTGTTACAGAGAAAGCTGTCGGAGACTGGGGTAGAGAAGTATTGTTGCAGAGAGCAGAGGTTTAAGACTGAGGTACAGAAAGATCGTTGCAGAGAGAAAGGGTGGAGACTTGGCTGCAAAAGGACTGTTACACAGAGCACACGTTGCAGACTGGGGTGTAGAAAGAATTTTGCAGACAACAGCGTTTTGAGACTGGGGTGCATAAGGACTGTTGCAGAGAGCAGAGTTTGGATAGAAGGTGCAGAAGGACTGTTACAGAGAGCAGAGTATGTAGACTTGGGAGCAGAAGGACTGATACAGAAAGCAGAGGTTGGAGACTGGTGTGGAGAAGGACTGTTACAAAGAGCAGAGTTTGGCAACTGTGGTGCAGAAGGAGTGTTGCAAAGAACAGAGGTTGGAGACTGAGGTGCAGAAGGACTGTTACAGAGAGCAGAGTTTTTACACAAGGTTGCAGAAGGATCTTACAGAGAGCAGAGTTTGTAGACCGAGGTGCAACAGGATTGTTAAAGAGAGCAGAGGTTAGAGATTGGGGTTCAGAAGGCCTCTTATGAAGAGCAGAGTTTGGAGAAGGGCTCCAGAAAGACTGTTACTGATGGCAGAGTTTGGAGACTTGGTTGCAGAAGGATTTTACAGAGAGCAGTTGTTGGAGACTGAGGTGCAGACGGACTGTTACAGAGAGTAGAGTTTGGAGACTGAGTTTCAGAAGGATCGTTGAAGAGAACAGAGGTTGGAGACTGGGGTACAGAAGGATAGTTGCAGTCAGCAGAGTTTCCAGACTGAGATGCAGAAGAACTCTTACACAGAGCAGAGGTTGAAGACTGAGGTGAAGAAGGACAGTTACAGAGAGCAGATGTCGGAGACAGGGGTGCAGGACTGATACAGAGAAGAAGTTGGAGACTGAGGAACAGAAGGACTGTTACAGAGAGCAGAGGTTGGATATTCGGGTGGAGAAGGATAATTGCAGAGAGCAGAGTTTTCATACTGAGGTACAGAAGAACTGTTTCAGAGATCAGATGTTGAAGATTGGGGTGCACAAGGACTGTTGCAGCAAGCAGAGATTGGAAACTGGGGTGCAGAGGGATCATTGCAGAGAGCAGAGGTGGGAAAGCGGGGTGCAGAAGGCCTTTTACAGAGAGCAGAGATTGGAGACCGGGGTGCAGAAGAAGTGTTGCAGAGCAGATTATGAAGACTAGGGTGTATAAGGACTGTTCCAGAGAGCAGAGTTTGTAGACTGGGGTTCAGAAGCATCATACAGAAAGCAGAGTTTGGAGACTGAGGTGCAGAAGGACTGTTGCAGAGAGCAGAGATTGGAGACTCGGGTCCAGAAAGACTGATACAGAGGGCAGAGTTCGGAGACTGGGGTGCAGGAGCATCTTACAGCGAGCAAAGTTTGGAGACTGAGGTGCAGTAAGAGTGTTGCAGAGAGCAGAGGTTGGAAACTTGGGTGCAAAAGGACTGTTATAAAAAGCAGAGTTTGGAGACTGGGGAGCAGAAGGACTGTTGCAGTGTACATAGGTTTGAGACTCGGGTGCAGCAGGACCGTTGCAGTCAGCAGAGTTACCAGACTGAGATGCAGAAGGACTCTTACACAGAGCAGAGGTTGAAGTCTGAGGTAAAAAAGGACAGTTACAGAGAGCAGATGTGGGAGACAGGGGTGCAGGACTGATACAGAGCAGAAGTTGGAGACTGAGGTACAGAAGGACTGTTACAGAGAGCAGAGGTTGGAGACTCGGGTGCAGAAGGATAATTGCAAGTAGCAGAGTTTTCATACTGAGGTACAGAAGAACTGTTGCAGAGAGCACATGTTGGAGATTGGGGTGCAAAAGGACTGTTGCAGCGAGCAGAGATTGGAGACTGGGGTGCAGAGAGATCGTTCCAGAGAGAAAAGGTTGGAAAGCGGGGTGCAGAAGGACAGTTACAAAGAGCAGAGATTGGATATTGGGGTGCAGAAAGACTGTTGAAGATCAGATTATGGAGACTAGGGTGTAGAAGGACTGTTCCAGAGAGCAGAGGTTTGAGACTGGGGTGCAGAAGGACTGTTGCAGAGATCAGAGGATGGAGACTGGGTTGGAGAAGGACTGTTGCAGAGAGCAGATTTTGGAGACTGGGGTGCAGAAGGAATGTTCCAAAGAGCAGTATTTGAAGACTGGGGTGCATATGGACTATTGCAGACAGCAGAGGTTGCAGACTGAAGTGTAGAAGGACTGATACAGACAGCAGAGTTTTGAGAATGTGGTGCAGAATGACTGATACAGAAAGCAGAGGTTGAAGAATGTGGTGCATAAGGACCCTTAAAGAGAACAGATTTTGGAGACTGCGGTACAGAAAGACTGTTACAGAGAGCAGAGGTTTTAGACTGGGGTGCAGAATAACTGTTATAAAGATCAGAGTTTGGATACTTCGGTACAGAAGGACCATTGTAGAAAGCAGAGGTTGAAGACTGGGTTTCAGAAGGATCTTACAAAGAGCAGAGTTTGCACACTGAGGTGCAGAACGACTGTTGCAGAGAGCAGAATTTGAGATTGGGGCGAACAAGGACTTTTGCAGAGAACAGAGGTTGGAGTTTGAGGTGCAGAAGGACTGTTACAGACAGCAGAGGTCGGAGACTGGCGTGCAGAGTGACTGATACATAACGCAGAGTTTGGAAACTCAGTTGCGTAAGGACCGTTACAGAGAGCAGAGGTTGGAGACTGCAGTACAGAAGGACTGTTACAGAGAGCAGAGGTTGGAGACAGGTGTGCAAAATTATCTTACAAAGAGCATAGGATGGAGAGTGGGGTGCAGAAGGACTGTTGCAGAGCAGATCATAGAGACAAGGGTGTAGAAGGACTGTTACAGAGAGCAGAGGTTGTAGACTGGGGTGCAGAAGCACCATACAGAGAGCAGAGTTTGTAGACTGAGGTGCAGAAGAACTGTTGCAGAGAGCAGAGATTGGAGACTGGGGTGCAGAAGGACTGATACAGAGGGCAGAGTTGGGAGACTGGTGTGCATAAGCATCTTACAGCGAGTGAAGTATGGAGACTGAGGTGCAGAAAGACTGATGCAGAGAACAGAGGTCGGAGACTGAGGTGCAGAAGGACTGTTAAAGAGAGCAGAGTTTGGAGACTTCAGTGCAGAAGGACCATTGCAGAAAGCAGAGGTTGAAGACTGGGTTTCAGAAGGATCTTACAGAGAGCAGAGTTTGCACACTGAGGTACAGAACGACTGTTGCAGAGAGCAGAAGTTGGAGATTGGGGCACAGAAGGACTTTTGCAGAGAACAAAGGTTGGAGTTTGAGGTGCAGAAGGACTGTTACAGACAGCAGAGGTCGGAGACTGGCGTGCAGAATGACTGATACATAATGCAGAGTTTGGAGACTCGGGTGCGTAAGGAGCGTTACAGAAAGCAGAGGTTGGAGACTGCAGTACAGAAGGACTGTTACAGAGAGCTGAGGTTAGAGACAGGTGTGCAAAATTATCTTACAAAGAGCATAGGTTGGAGACTGGGGTGCAGAAGGACTGTTGCAGAGCAGATCATGGAGACAATGGTGTAGAAGGACTGTTACAGAGAGCAGAGGTTGTAGACTGGGGTGCAGAAGCATCATACAGAGAGCAGAGTTTGGAGACTGAGGTGCAGAAGAACTGTTGCAGAGAGCAGAGATTGGAGACTGAAGTGCAGAAGGACTGATACAGAGGGCAGAGTTGGGAGACTGGTGTGTAGAAGCATCTTACAGCGAGCGAAGTATGGAGACTGAGGTGCAGAAAGACTGGTGCAGAGAGCAGAGGTCGGAGACTGAGGTGCAGAAGGACTGTTAAAGAGAGCAGAGTTTGGAGACTTGGGTGCAGAAGGCCTGTTACAGAGAGAAGAGGTTGGAGACTGGAGTGCAGAAGGCCTCTGAAAGAGAGCAGAGATTGGAGACTGAGGTGCAGAAGGACAGTTGCAGAGAACAGAAGTTGGAGACTGGGGTGCATAAGGACCATTGCTGAGAGAAGAGGTTGGAGACTGATGTGCAGGACTTTTACAGAGAGCACAGGTAGGAGACTGGGGTGCAAAATGAATGTTGCAGAGAGCAGAGGTTGAAGACTGGGGTTCAGGAGGACTGTTACAGAAAGCAGAAGTTAGAGACTGAGGTGCAGAAAGACTTTTAAAGAGAGCAGAAGTTGGAGAGTGGGTTCAGAAGGACTAATTGAGAAAGCAGATGTTGAAGACTGGGGTGCAGAAAGACGGATAAAGAGAGCAGAGTTTGGACACTCTGGTACAGAAGGACTGCTACAGAGTGCAGAGGTTGGGGAACGGGGTGCAGAAGGACTGTTGCATAGAATAGAGGTTGGAGACTGGGGTGCAGAAGCACCTTTGCAGAGAGCAGAGGTTGGAGACTGAGGTACAGAATTATTGTTACAGAGAGCAGAGTTTGGAGATGAGGTGCAGAAAGACTGTTTTAGTGAGCAGAGTTTGCAGGCTGGGTTTCAGAAGGGTCTCACAGAAATAAGAGTTTGGAGACTGATGTACAGAAGAACTTTTACAGCGAGCAGAGTTTGGAGACTGGGGTGCAGAAGGATTGTTGCAGAGAACAGAGTTTTCAGACTGAGGTACAGAAGAGCTGTTGCAGAGAGCATATGTTGGAGACTGGGTGAACAAGGACTGTTGCAGCAAGCACAGGTTGGAGACAGGATGCTGAAGGATCGTTGCAGAGAGCAGAGGTTGGATACTGGGGTGCAGAAGGACTGATAAAGACAGCAGAGGTTGGAGACTGGGGTGCAGAAGGCGTGTTACAAAGAGCAGAGTTTGGAGACTGGGGTGCAGAAGGACTGTTACAGAGAGCAGAGTTTGGAGACTGGGTTGCAGAAGGATCTTACAGAGATCAGAGGTTAGAGAATGAGGTGCAGAAGCACTGTTGCAGGGAGTAGAGTTTGGAGACCGAGGTGCAGAAGGACCGTTGCAGAGAGCAGAGCTTGGAGACTGAGGTGCAGAATGATTGATATAGAGAGCAGAGGTTGGAGACTGGGGTGCAGAAGGAGTGTTGCAGAGAGCAGAGGTTTTAGACTGGGGTGTAGAAGGACTGTTGAAGAGAGTAGAGGTTAGAGATTTGGGTGAAGAAGGACTGTAGCAGAGAGCAGAGGTTGGAGACTAAGGTGCAGAAGGACAGTTAAACAGAACAAAGGTTGCAGACTCGGGTGCAGAAGGACTAAGTCAGAAAGGAGAGCTTGGAGACTCGTGTGCAGAAGGATTCTTACAGAGAGCAGTTGTTGGAGACTGCAGTACAGAAGGACTGTTAAAAAAGCACTAGTTGGAGACTGGCGTGGAGAAGAACTGTTGCAGAGAGCAGATGTTGGAGACTGGTGTGCAAAAGAACTGTTGCAGAGAGCAGAGGATGAAGTCTAGGAATCAAGAGGACTGTTTCCGAAAGAAGAGGTTGCACACTGTATTGCAGAAAGACTTATACAGAGGGCATAGTTTGGAGACTGTGGTTCAAAATGACTGATACAGAAAGCAGATGTTGGATACTGGAGTACATAAGGAAACTTACGGAGAAAAGAGTTTGGAGGCTGCGGTACAGAAGGACTGTTACAGAGAGCATAAGTTCGAGACTGGGGTAAAGAAGGATCATGGGGGTGAGCAGAGTATGGAGACTGGTGTGTAGAAGGACAGTTGCAGAGAGCAGAGTTTGGAGACTGGGGTGTAGAAGGACTGTTTCAGAGAGCAGACGTTGGAGACTGGGGTGCAGAAGGACTATTGCATAAAGCAAAGGTTGGAGACTGCGTTACAGAAGGACTGTTACAGAGAGCAGAGGTTTGTTACATGTGTGCAGGATTATCTTACAGAGAGCACAGATTGAAGACTGGGGTGCAGAAGGACTGTTGTATAGCAGATTATGGAGACTAAGGTGTAGATGGACTGTTTTCAAGAGCAGAGGTTGTAGACTGGGGTGCAGAAGCATCATACAAAGAGCAGAGTTTGGAGACTGAGGTGCTGAAGCACTGTTGCAGAGAGCAGAGATTGGAGACAGGGTTGCAGAAGGACTGATACAGAGGGCAGAGTTGGGAGACTGGTGTGCAGAAGCATCATACAGCTAGCGACCTATGGAAACTTGGTGCAGAAAGACTGTTGCAGAGAGCAGAGGTTGGTGACTGGGGTGCAGAAGGACTGTTAAAGAGAGCAGAGTTTGGAGACTTGCGTGCAGAAGACCTGTTACAGAGAGCAAAAGTTGGAAACTGCAGTACAGAAAAACTGTTACAGAGAGCAGATGTTGTAGACTGTGGTGCAGAAAGACTGTTGAATAGAACAGCAGTTGGAGACTGGGGTGCATAAGGACCGTTGCTGAGAGAAGAGGTTGGAGACTGATGTGCAGAAAAATTGTTACAGAGAGTAGAGTTTTGAGACTTGGGTGCAGAAGGACTGATACAGAGAGCAGAAATTGGAGACTGGGGTACAGAAAGAATGTTGCAGAGTGAAGAGTTTTAAACTGGCGTGCAGAACGATGTTGCAGAGAGCAGAGGTTGGAGATGGGGTGCAGAAGGACTGTTACAGAGAGCAAAGGTTGAAGCCTGTGGTGCAGAATAACTGATACAGAAAGCAGAGTTTGGAGATGGGGATGAAGAAAGACCATTACAGAGATCAGAGGTTGGATACAGGTGTGCAGAAGAATCTTACAGGGAGCAGAGTTTTGAGACTGGGGTGTAAAAGAAGTGTCGCAGATAGCAGCGGTTGGAGACTGGGATACAGAAGAATGTTGCAGAGAGCAGAGGTTAAAGACTGTGGTGCAGAAAGACTGTTACAGAGAGCACAGTTTGGACACTGGGGTGAAGAAAGATCGTTGCAGAGAGCAGAGACTGGAGACTCGTGTGCTGGAGGACTCTTACAGAGAGCAGAGGTTGGAGACTGAGGTGAAGGACTGTTACAGAGAGCAGATTTTGGAGACTGGGGTGCAGGACTGAAACAGAAAGCAGATGTTGGAGACTGGGGTGCAGAATTATTGTTGCAGACAGAAGAGGTTGGAGACTGGGTTTCAGAAGGACTCTTGCAGAGAGCAGAATTTGGAGACTTAGGTGCAGAAGGACTGTTACAGAGAGCAGAGGTTGGAGACTGGGATGCAGAAGGACTGTTGCAGAGAACAGAGGTTTAAAACTGGGGTGCAGAAGGATCGTGGAAGAGAGCAAAATTTTCAGTTGAGGTGCAGAAGGACTAATGCAGAGAGCAGATGTTGGAGACTGGAGTGCAGAAGGACTGTTGCACAGAGCAGAGGTTGGAGATTTGTGTGCAGAAGGACTGTTGCAGAGAGGAGATGTTGGAAACTGGGGTGCAGAAAGCCTGTTTCAGAGACCAGAGTTTTGAGAAGGGGTGCAGAAGGACTGTTAAAGAGAGAAGATTTTGGAGATTGGTTTGCAAAAGTATCTTCCAGAGAGTAGAGGTTGGATACTGAGATGCATAATGACTGTTACAGAGAGTAGAGGTTGGATACTGAGGTTCAGATGGGCAATTGCAGAGAGCAGAGATTGAAGACTGAGGTACAGAAGGACTGTTACAGACAGCAGAGGTTGGAGACTGAGGTGCAGAAAGACTGATACAAAAAGCAGAGTTTAGAGCCTGGGGTGCAGAAGGACCATTACAGAGAGCAGAGGTTGGGGACTGCGGTGCAGAAGAACTGTTACAGACAGCAGAGGTTGGAGACTGGGGTGCAGAAAGACTGTTGTAGAGAGCAGACGTAGAAGACTGGGATGCAGAAGGATTGTTGCAGAGAGCAGAGGTTGGAGCCTGAGGTGCAGAAGGACTGTTACAGAGAGCAGAGTTTGGAGACTGGGGTGCAGAAGGACTGTTGCAGAGAACAGAGGTTGGAGATTGAGGTGCAGAAGGACCGTTGAAGATAGCAGAGGTTGGAGACTGGGGTGGAGAAGGATCTTACAAAGAGCAGTGGTTGAAGACTTAAGCGCAGAAGGACTTTTGTAGAGAGCAGACGTAGGAGACTGGGGTGCAGAAAGATTGTTGCAGAGAGCAGAGTTTGGAGACTGGGGTGCACGACTGGGAAGAAAGCAGAGGTTGGAGACTGGGGTGCCGAAGGACCGTTACAGAGAGCTGAGACTTGAGACTGGGTTGCAAAAAGACTTTTACAAAGAGCAGAGATTGAAGACTGGTGAGCAAAAGGACTGTTGTAAGAACAGAGGTTTAAGACAGGGTTGCAGAAGGACCTTTGGAGAGAGCAGAGTTTGGAGACTGAGGTGCAGAAGAACTGTTACTGAGAGTAGAGTTTGGACACTGGGGTAAAGAAGCATATTACAGCGAGCAGAGGTTGGAGAGTGGGGTGAAGAAGGACCTTTGCAGAGAGCAGAATTTGGAGACTGGGGTGCAGTAGGATTGTTACAGAGAACAGAGTTTGGATATTGAGGTGCAGAAGGACTGTTGCATTGAGCAGAAGTTGGAGATTTGGGTGCAGAAGGACTATTGCAGAGAGCAGAAGTAGGAGACTGAGGTGCAGAAGGACTGTTACAGAGAGCAGAGGATTGAGACAGGGGTGAAGAAGGAATGATACAGGAAGCAGAGTTTGGAGACTAGGGTACAGAAGGACCATTACAGAGAGCAGAGGTTGGAGTCTGCAGTACAGAAAGACTGTTACATAGAGCAGAGGTTGGAGACTGGGGTGCAGAACTACTGTTGCAGAGATTAGATGATGAAGACTGGGGTTCAGTAGGACTGTAGCTGAGAGCAGACGTTGGAGACTGTGGTGCAGAAGGACTGATACACAAAGCAGTGTTTGGAAACTGGGGTGCAGAAGGACCTTACAGGGAGCAGAGTTTGCAGATGTCGGTACAGAAGGACTATTACAGAGAGCAGAGTTCGGAGACGGGATTGCAGAAGGATCTTACAGAGAGCAGAGTTTGGAGACTCGGGTGCAGAAGGACTGTTGCAGAGAGCATACTTTGGGTACTGGGTTGCAGAAGGATCTTTCCGGAGAGCAGAGGTTGGCAACTGGTGTGTAGAAAGACTGGTGCAGAGAGCAGAGGTTGGAGACTGATGTGCAGAAAGGCTGCTACAGAGAGCAGAGTTTTGAGACTGGGATGCAGAAAGACTGTTGCAGTAAGCAGAGGTTGGAGACTGGGTTGGAGAAGGAATGTTACAGAAAGTAGAGTTTGTAAACTGGGGTGCGGAAAGACCGTTACAGAGAGCAGAGTTTGGAGACTGCAGTACATAAGGACTGTTACACAGAGCAGATGTTTGAGACTGTGGTGCAGAAGGACTGTTGCAGAGCAGATGTTGGATACTGGGGTGCAGAAGGACTGTTGCAGAGAGCAGAGGTTGGAGATTGTGGTGCAGAAGGACTGATACAGCAAGCAGATTTTGGAGACTGGGGTGCAGAAGGACCATTACAGCGAGCAGAGTTTAGAGACTGCGGTACAGAAGAACTGTTTTAGAGAACAAGGTTGGAGACTGGGGTGCATAGGGACCATTGCAGAGGGCAGACGTTGGAGACTGCGGTGCAGAAGGAATGTTACAGAGAGCAGAGTGTGGAAAGTGGGGTGCAGAAGAATGTTAAAGAGAGGAATGTTTGGAGACTTGGGTGCAGAACGATTATTGCAGAGAGCAGACGTTGGAGACTGGGGTGCAGAAGGATCGTTGCAGAGAGTAGATTATGGAGACGGTGGTATTGAAGGAGTGTTCTAGAGAGCAGACGTTGGATACTGGGGTGCAGGAGGACTGTTACAGAGAGCAGTTGTTTAAGACTGAGGTGCAGAAAAACTGTTACTGAGAGAAGTGTTTGGAGATTGGGGTGAAGAAAGACTAATAATGAGAGCAGAGTTTGGTGACTGTGGTCCAGAACGATCTTACAGAGAGGAAATTTTTGAAACTGGGGTGCAGAAGGATTGTTGCAGAGAGCAGACATTGGAGACTCGGGTGCAGAAGAATCGTTGCAAAGAGTAGATTATGGAGACTGGTGTATAGAAGGACTGTTCTAGAGAGCAGAGTTTGGAGACTGGGGTGAAGAAGGACTGTTGTAGAGAGCAGTTCTTGAAGACTGAGGTGTAGAAAAAGTGTTACAGAAATCAGTGTTTAGAGACTAAGGTGCAGAAAGACTGTCGCAGAGAAGAGAGGTTGGAGACTGGGTGCAGAAGGACTGTGCAGAGTGCAGTGTTTGGAGACTGGGGTGCAGAAAGACTGTTACAGAGAATAGAGGTTAGAGACTGCTGTACAGAAGAACTGTTAAAGAAAGCAGAGGTTTGAGACAGGTGTGCAGAAGGATCTTACAGAGACCAGAGGTTGGAGACTTGGGTGAAATAGGACTGATGCAGAGAGCAGAGTTTGGAGAATGGGGTGCAGAAGGATTGTTGCAGAAAGAAGAGGTTGGATACTGAGGTTCAGAAGGCCTGTTAAAAAGAGCAAATTACATGTAACACACAGCAGAGTTTGGAGACTGTGTGGCATAAAGATCTTACAGAGAGCAGAAGTTGGTTACTGAGGTGACGAAGGATTGTCAGAGAGAGCAGAGGTTGAAAACTGGGGTCCAGAAGGATCCTTTCAGAGAGCAGAGTTTTCAGAATGAGGTTTAGACAAACTGTTGCAGAGAGCAGATGTAGGGGACTGGGCTGCAGAAGAACTGTTGCAGGGAACAGTGGTTGGAGACTTGGGTGTAGAAGGATCGTTGCAGAGAACAAAGGGTGCAGACTGGGGTGCCGAAGGAGTTTTACAGACTGCAGGATTTTGAGACTGGGGTGCAGAAAGACTGTTATAGAAAGCAAAGTTTGGAGACTGGTTTTTAGAAGGATCTTACAGAGAGCAGAGTTTGGCTACTGAGGTGCAGAAGGATTGTTACAGAGAGTAGATGTTGAAGACTGAGGTGCAGAAAGACCTTTGCAAAGAGAAGAGGTTGGAGACTGAGGTTCAGAAGGACTGTAGCAGAGTGCAGAGGTTGGAGACTTGGGTGTAGGACTGTTGCAGAGAGCAGAGGTTGAAGTTTGGGGTTCCGAAAGACTGTTGCAGCTAGCAGACGTTAGAGACTGAAATTCAGAAGGACAGTTACAGAGCACAGGTTGGAGATTGAGTGCAGAAGGACTGATACAGAAGGCAGAGGTTGGAGAGTGGGATGCAGAAGGACCGTTACAGAGAGAAGAGTTTGGAAACTGAAGTACAAAGTACTGTTACAGAGAGCATAGTTTCGAGACTGGGGTGGAGAAGGACTTTTGTAGAGAGCAGATGTTGGAGACTGGGGTGCAGAAGGACTTTTGCAGAGATCAGAGGTTGGAGACTAGGTGCAGTAGGACAATTGCAGAGTGCAGAGGTTGCAGACTGTGGTTGAGAAGGACTGTTACAGAGTAGAGTTTGGAGACTGTGGTGCAGAAGGACTGATACAAAAGCAGAGGTTGGAAACTCGGGTGCAGAAGGACCCTTAAAGGAAAGAGAGGTTGGATACTGCGTAACAGATAGACTGTTACAGAGAGCATTGTTTTGAGAATGGGGTGCAGAAGAAGTGTTGTAAAGAACAGAGGTTGAAGACTGGGGTGCAGACGGATCGTTGCAGAGACCAGAGGTTGCAGACTGGGGTGCAGAAGGACTGATACAGAAAGCAGAGTTCGGAGACTGGAGTGCAAAAGGCCTGTTACAGACAGTAGAGTTTGGAGACTGGGGTGCAGAAAGATTGGTACAGAGAGCAGAGTTTGAATACTGGGTTGCAGAAAGATATTAAAGAGAGCAAAATTTGAAGACTGAGGTGCAGATGCACTGTTACAGTGAGAAGAGTTTGAAGACTGAGGTGCAGAAGGACCATTGCAGAGAGAAGACATTGGAGACCGAGGTGCAGAAGGATTGTTACAGAAAGCAGAGGTTGGAGACTCGGGTGCCGAAGGACCCTTACAGAGAGCAGAGGTTGGAGACTGAGGTGCAGAAAGACTGTTGCAGAGAGCAGAGTTTGCAGACTGAGTTGCAGAAGGACTGTTACAGCGGGAAGATTTCTGAGACTGTGGTGGAAAACAACTGCTACAGAAAGCAGAGGTTAGATACTAGGGTGCATAAGGTCCCTTACAGAGGGCAGAGGTTGGAGACTGGGGTGCAGAAGAACTGTTGAAGAGAAAAGAGGTTGGAGACTGGGGTGCAGAAGGATCGTTGTGGCGAGCAGAGTATCAAGATTAGGGGGTAGAAGGACTGTTGCAGAGAGCAGAAGTTGTAGACTGGGGTGTAGAAGGACTGTTGCAGAGAGCAGATTTTGGAGACTTGGGTGCTGAAGGACTGTTGCAGAGACCAGAGGTTGGAGACTTGGGTGCAGAAGGACTGTTGCAGAGAGCAGAGGTTGGAGTCTGAGAATGGGGTACAGAAGGATTTTTGCAGAGAGCAGAGTTTGGAGACTGGGGTGCAGAAGGATCCTTATAGAGAGCAGAGATTGGAGACTGTGGTGCCGAAGGACTTTTGCAGAAAGCACAGGTTGAAGACTGGGGTGCAGTAGGACTTTTACAGACAGCACAGGTTGGAGACTCATGTGCAGAAAATTATTGCACAGAGCAATTTTTGCAGACTGGGCTGCAGATGGAGTGTTGCAGAGAGCAAAGATTGAAGATTGAAATGCAGAAGGACCCATACAGAGAGCAGAGTTTCGAGACTGCTTTTCAGAAGTACTTTTACAGAGCTCAGAGGTTGGAGACAGGTTTGCAGAAGAATCTTACAGACACCATAGGTTTGAGACTGGGGTGTAGAAGAATAGTTGAAGAGAGAAGAGTTTGGAGACTGGGGTCAAAAGGCCTGTTATAAACAGCATAGGTTGGGGATTGGGGTGCAGAAGGCCTGTTACAGAGAGCAGTGCTTGGAGACTGGGGTGCAGAAGGATAGTTACAGAGAGCAGAGTTTAATGAGTGGGTTTCAAAAGAATCTTACAGAGACCAAAGTTTGGAGACTGAGGTACATAATGACTGTTACACAGAGAAGAGGTTTGAGACTGAGATTCAGAAGGATCGTTCCAGAGAGAAGAGTTTTCAGACTGAGATGCAGAAGGACTGTTACTGAGAGCAGAGGTTGGAGACTAGAGTGGAGAAGGACTGCTGAGAAAATTAGAGGTTGGACACTGAGGTGCAGAAGAACTGTTATAGAGAGCAGAGGTTGGAGACTTTGTTTCAGAAGGATCTTACAGAGAGCAGATTTTGGACAATGAAGTGCAGATGGGCTGTTGCAGAGAGCAGAGTTTGGAGATTAGGGTGCAGAAGGACTGTTTCAGAGAGCAGAAATTGTAGTCTGAGTTGCAGAAGGACTGTTACTGAAAGCAGAGTTTAGAGACCAGAGTGCAGAAGGACTAATACAGAAAGCAGAGTTTGGAGACTGGGGTCCAGAAAGACCATTACAGAGAAAAATTTAAAGGCTGTAGTACAGAAGGTCTGTAACAGAGAGCAGAGTTTGGAGACTGGGGTGCCGAAGGACTGTTGCAGAGAGGAGACGTTGGATACTGAGGTGCAGAAGGACTATTACAGAGAGCAGAGGTTGGAGACCTGAGTGCAGAAGGACTGATAGAGAAAGCAGAGGTTGGAGAGTGGGGTGCAGAAGGACCGTAACAGAGAGAAGAGTTTGGAAACTGCAGTACAGAAGGACTGTTACAGAGAGCAGATGATGGAGACTGGGGTGGAGAAGGACTGTTGCAGAGAGCAGATGTTGGAGACTAAGATTCAGAAGGACAGTTGCAGAGAGCAGATGTTTAAGACTGGTGTGCAGAAGGACTGTTGCAGAGAGCAGAGGTTGAATTTTGAGGTGCAGAAGGACTGTTACAGAGAGCAGATTTTGGAGACTGTGGTGCAGAAGGACTGACACAGAAAGCAGAGGTTTGAGACAGGTGTGCAGAAGGACCCTTACAGAGAATATAGGTTGAAGACTGTGGTACAGAAGAACTGTTGTAGAGAACAAGGTTGGAGACTGGGGTGCAGAGGGACCATTGCAGAGGCGAGACTTTGGAGACTGGGGTGCAGAAGGAATGTTACAGAGAGCAGAGTTTGGAAACTGGGGTGTAGAAAAATCTTACAGAGAGAAAAGTTTGGAGAGTGGGGTGCAGAAGGATTGTTGCAGAGAGCAGACAATTTTAGACTGGGGTGCAGAAGGGTCGTTGCAGAGAGTAGATTATGGAGACTGGGGTATAGAAGGACTGTTCTAAAGAGCAGTGGTTGGAGACTGGGGTGCAGAAGGACTGTTGCAGAGAGCAGTTGTTTAAGACTGAGGTGCAGAAAAACTTTTACAGGAAGCAGTGTTTGGAGAATGGTGTGCAGAAGGACTGATACTGAGTGTAGAGTTTGGAGACTGGGGAGCAGAAGGATCTTACAGAGAGGAAATTTTGGAGACTGGGGTGCAGAAGGATTGTGGCAGAGAGCAGACGTTGGAGACTGGGGTGCAGAAGGCCTGTTGCAGAGAGCAGTTGTTGAAGACTTAGGTGCAAAAAAACTGTTACAGAAAGCAGTGTTTGGAGACTGAGGTGCAGAAGGACTGTTGAAGATAGCAGTGTTTGGAGACTGGGGTGCAGAAGGACGTTACAGAGAATAGATGTTGGAGACTGTGGTACAGAAGTACTGTTAAAGAGAGCAGAGGTTGGAGACAGATGTGCAGAATTATCTTACAGAGAGCAGAGGTTGGAGACTGGGGTGCAATAGGACTGTTGCAGAGAGCAGAGATTGGAGAATGGGATGCATTAAGATCGCTGCAGAGAGAAGATGTTGGAGACTGAGGTGCAGAAGACCTGTTACACAGAGCAGAGCTTGGAGACTGGGGAGCAGAGGCCTATAACATAGAGCAGCGTTTGGAGACTGGGTAGCATAAGGATCTTACAGAGAGCAGAGTTTGGTGACTGAGGTGCTGAAGGACTGTCAGAGAACAGAGGTTGTAGACTTTAATTCACAAGGATCTTTGCAGAGAGCTGAGTTTTCAGAATGAAGTTTAGAAAAACTGTTGCAAAGAGCAGATGTTGGAGACTGGGGTGAAGAAGAACTGTTGCAGAGAGCAGAGTTTGGAGGCTTGGGTGTAAAAGGATTGTTGCAGAGAGCAGAGGGTGGAGACTTGAGTGCCGAAGGACTGTTAGAGAGAGCAGATTTTGGAGACTGGGGTGCAGAAGGACTGTTACAGAGAGCAGCTGTTGAAGACTGAGGTGCAGAAAGACCTTTGCAAAGAGAAGAGGTTGGAGACTGAGGTGCAGAAGGACTGTTGCAGAGTGTAGAGGTTAAAGACTTGGGAGTAGAAGGACTTTTGCAGAAACCAGAATTTGGAGATTGGGGTGACAAAGAACTGTTGCAGAGAGCAGACTTTGGTGACTGAGGTGCAGAAGGACTGTTACAGAGAGCAGAGGTTGGAGATTTGAGTGCAGAAGGACTGATAGGGAAAGCAGAGGTTTGAGAGTGGGGTGCAGAAGGACCATTACAGAGAGAAGAGTTTGGAAACTTCAGTACAGAAAGACTGTTACAGACAGCAGTGGTTGGAGACTGGTTTGCAGAAGTCCTGTTACAGAGAGCAGAGTTTGGAGTCTGTTGTGCAGAAGGACTGTTACAGAGTGCAGAGTTCAAAGACTGGGGTTTAGAAGGATCTTACAAAGAGCAGAGTTTGGAGAATGAGGTGCAGAATGACTGTTACAGAGAGCAGAATTAGGAGACTGGCGTGCAGAAGGAAGTTTACAGACTGAGGTTCAGACGGACTGTTGCAGAGAGCAGATGTTTGAGACTGGGGTGCATAAAGACTGTTGCAGAGAGGAGAGTTTGGAGACTGGGGTGCAGAAGGACTTTTATAGAGAGCAGAGTTTGGAGACTGGGTTGCTGAAGGATCTTACAGAGAGCAGAGGTTGGAGACTGAGGTGCAGCTGGACTGTTACAGAGAGCAGTGGTTTGAGACTGGGGTGCAGAAGAATCATGCAGAGAGCAGAGGTTTCAGACTGAGGTCATGAAGAACGGTTACAAAGAGCAGACGTTGGAAACTGAGGTGTTGAAGGACTGTTACACATAGGAGAGTTTGGAGACTCAGGTGCAGAAGGACTGTTACTGGAAGCAGCGTTTGGAAATTGGTGTGTAGAAGGACTGTTACAGATAGCAGAGTTTGGAGACTGCGGTATAGGACTGTTACCGAGAGCAGAAGATGGAGACTGGAGTGCAGAAGGATTCTTACATAGAGCACAGGTTGGAGACTGAGAAGCACAGGGTTAGATACAGAGAACAGAGGTTAGAGAATGGGGTTCAGACAGACTGATACAGAAAGCAGAGGTTGGAGACTGGGGTGTAGAAGAACCCTTACAAAGAGCACAGGTTGGCTACAGCGGTACAGAAGCACTGTTACAGAGAGCAGATCTTGGAGTCTGGGGAGCAGAAGTACTGTTTCAGAGGACAGAGGTTGGAGACTGGGGTGGAGAAATAATGTTACAAAGAGCAGAGTCTGGAAACTGGAGTGCAGAAGGATATTACAGAGAGCAGAGGTTAGAGACTGTGGTGCAGAAGGACTGTTGCAGAGAGCAGACGTTGGAGACTGGGGTCCAGAAGGATCATTGCAGAGAGCAGAGTTTGGAGACTGGGGTGTAGAAGTACTGTTGCAGAGAGTAGATATTGGAGACTGGGGTTCAGAAGGACTGTTACTGAGAGCAGAGTTTGATGACTGGGGTGAAAAAGGACAGTTACAGAGAGCAGAGGTTGGAGACTGGGGTTCAGATGGATATTACAGAGAGCAGAGTTTGGAGACTGGGGTGCAAAGGACTGTTTCAGAGAGCAGGTGTTGGAGACTGGGGTGGAGAAGAATCATTGAAGTGAGAAGAGGTTGGAGACTGCAGTTCAGAAGTCCTGTTACAGAGAGCAGAGTTTAAAGACTGTTGTGCAGAACAACTGTTACAAAGTGCAAAGTTTAAATTCTGGGGTGCAGAGGGACTGTTACACAGAGAGAGGTTGAAGACTGGGGTTCAGATGGATCTTACAGAGAGTAGATTTTGGAAACTGGAGTTCAGAATGATCTTAATGAGAGCAGAGGTTGGAGACTGTGGTGCAGAAGGACTGTTGCAGAGAGAAGACGTTGGAGACAGGGGTCCAGAAGGATAGTTGCAAAGAGAAGAGTTTGGAGACTGGGGTTCAGAAAGACTGCTGCATAGAGCAGATGTTGAAGACTGGGGTGCAGAAGAACTGTTGCAGAGAGCAGATTTTAGAGGCTGGGGTGCAGAAGGACTATTACATAGAGCAGAGGTCGGAGACTGAGGTGCAGAAGGACTGTTACAGAGATCAGAGTTTGGAGACTGGTGTGCAGAAGGACTGTTACAGAGAGCAGAGGTTGAAGACTGGGGTTCAGATGGATCTTACACAGAGCAGAGTTTGGAGACTGGGGTGCAAAAGGACTGTTGCAGAGAGAAGATGTTAAAGACTGGGGTGGAGAAAAATCGTTGCAGAGAGAAGAGGTTGGAGACTGGTGTGAAGAAGGCCTGTTACAGAGAGCAGAAGTTGGAGACTGTTGTTCAGAAGGACTGTTACAGAGTGCAAAGTTTAAATACTTGATTTCAAAAGGATCTTAAAGAGAGTAGAGTTGGGAGACTGAGGAGAAGAAGGACTGTTACAGAGAGCAGAGGTAGGAGACTGGGGTGCAGAAGTGTCCTTGCAGAGAGGAGAGCTTTCACACTGAGATGCAGAAGAACTGTTGCGGAGAGCAGATGTTGGAGACTGGGGTGCAGAAGGACTGTTGCAGAGAGCTGATATTGGTAACTAGGGTGCAGAAGGACTGTTGTAGAGAGCAGAGGTTGGAGAATATGCTGCAGAAGGACTGTTGCAGAGAGCAGAGTTTAGAGACTGATGTGTGGAAGTCCTGCTACAGAGAGCCGAGGTTGGAGACTTGGATGCAGAAGGACTGTTACAGAGAGTAGAGGTTGGATACAGGGGTGCAGAAGGATCTTAAAGAGAGCAGAATTTGGAGACTGTGGTGCAGAACGACTTTTGCAGAGATCAGAGGTTAGAGACTGGGGTGCACTAGAATCATTGCAGAGAGCAGAGTTTGGAGACTGTGGTGCAGAAGGCCTGCTACAGAGAGAAGACATTGGAGACTGGCGTGCAGAAGGCGTGTAATAGAGAGGAGAGGGTGGAGTTTGAGGTGCAGGTGGACTGTTACATAGAGCAATGTTTTGAAACTGGGGTGCAGAAAGATCGTGTAGAGAGCAGAGTTATCAGACTGATGTGCAGAAGTACTATTACAGAAAGTAGAGGTTGGAAATTGGGGTGCAGAAGGACCGTTACCGAGACCAGAGTTTGGAGACTGCGGTATAGAAAAACTGTTACAGAGAACCGAGTTTGGAGACTGGGGTGCAGAAGGAATGATACAGAGAGCACAGGCTGGAGACTGAGGTGTAGAAGGATAGATAAAGAGAGCAGAGGTTTGAGACTGATGTTCAGAAGGACTGATACAGAAAGCAGAATTTGGAGACTTTGGTGCAAAAGGCCCATTACTGAGAGCAGTGGTTAGAGACTGCGGTACAGAAGGACTGTTACAGAGAGCAGATGTTGGAGACTGGGAGCAGAAAGACTGTTGTAGAGGACAGAGGTTGGAGACAAAGGTGCCGCAGGACACTTGCACAAAGCAGAGGATAAAGACTGCAGAAGAGAAGGAATGTTACAGAGAACAAACTTTAGAAACTGGAGTGCAGTAGGATCTAACAGAGACCAGAGTTTGGAGACTGTGGTGAAGAAGAACTGTTTCAGAGAGCAGTTATTGGAGACTGAGGTGCAGAGTACTGTTACATAGAGTAGATGTTGGAGACTGGTGTGCAGAAGGATGGTTGAAAGAAGCAGAGCTTGGAGACAGGGGTGAAGAAGGATCTTACAGAGAGCAGAAGTTGGAGACTGAGGTGCAGAAGGACTCTTGTAGAGATCAGAGGTTGGAGACTGGGGTGCAGTAGGATCATTGCAGAGAGCAGAGAATGGAGACTGGGGTGCAGAAGGACTGTTGCAGAGAGCAGATTTTAGAAACTGGGGTGCAGAAGACTGTTTCACAGAGCAGAGTTTGGAGAGTGGGGTGCAGAAGGACTTTTACAGAGAGCAGAGTTTGGAGACTGGGGTGCAAAAGGACTGTTACAGAGTGCAGAGTTTAAAGACCGGGTGTCCGCAGAATCTTACAGATAGTAGATTTGGGAGACTGAGGTGTAGAAGGACTGTTACAGAGAGCAGAGGTAGAATACTGGGGTGCAGAAGTGTCGTTGCAGAGAGCAGACTTTTCAGACATAGGTGCAGAAGAACTGTTGAAGTGAACAGATGTTGAAGACTGGGGTGCAGAAGGACTGTTGGAGATAGCAGAGGTTGGAGACTGTGATGTACAAGGACTGTTTGAGGGAACAGAGTTTGGAGACTTGGGTGCAGAAGAAATGTTGCGGAGAGCAGAGTTTGGAGATTGAGATGCAGAAGGACTGTTTCAGAGATCACTGGTTGGAGACTGGGGTGCAGAAGAACTGATAGAGAAAGAAGAGGTTGGAGACTGTGGTGAAGAAGGAAAATTACAGAGAACAGACTTTAAAGACCGCAGTACAGGAGGCCTGTTACAGAGAGCAGAGGTTGGAGATTGGGGTTGAGAAGGACAATTTCAGATAGCGGATATTGGAGACTGGGGTGCAGAAAAACTGTTGCAGAGAGAAGAGGTTAGAGACTGGGGTGCAAAAGAACTGTCGCAGAGAGCAGAGTTTGTAGACTGAGGTGCAGAGAAATGTTACAGAGAGCAGAGGTTGGAGACAGGGGTGCAGAAGTACTGATACAGAGAGCAAAGTTTGGAGACTGTTGTGCAGAAGGACCTTTAGAGAGACCAGAGTTTGAAGACTGCAGTACACAAGGACTGTTACAGTGAGCATACGTTGGAGACTAGGGTACAGAAGCACTGTTTCAGAGAGCAGATGTTGGAAACTGTGGTTCAGAAAAACTGTTGCAGAGAACAGAGTTTCGAGAATCGGGTGTAGAAGGACTGTTGCAGAAAGCACATGTTGGAGATTCAGGTGCAGAAGGATTGTTACAGAAAGCAGAGTTTGGAGACTAGGGTGAAGAAGGATCTTACAGAGAGCAGAGTTTGGAGACAGGGGTGCAGAAGTACTGTTGCAGAGAGCATAGGTTGAAGACTGAGGTGCAGAAAGACTGTTATAGAGAAGAGGTTGGAGATGGGGAGAAGAAGGACTGTTGCTGAGAACAGAGGTTTGAGACTCATGTGTAGCAGTACCGTTGCAGAAAGCAGAGGTTGGAGACTGGGGTAGAGATGGAATGTTACTTGGAGCAGAGTTTTGAAACTGGGGTGCAGAAGGATATTACATAGAGCAGAGTTGGAGACAGGGATGCAGAAGGACTGTTGCATAGAGCAGATGTTGGAGACTGGGGTGCAGAAAGATCGTTGCGGAGAGCAGAGGTTGGAGACTGTGGTGCAGAAGGTTTGTTGCAGAGAGCAGACGTTGCAGACTGTGGTGAAGAAGGATCGTTGCAGACAGCAGAGGTTAGAGACTGGGGAGTAGAAGGACTGTTATGGAGAGTAGAGTTTGGATACTGAGGTTCAGATGAATTTTTGCTTAGAGCAGAGATTTGAGACTGAGGTGCAAAAGGACTGTTGCAGAGAGCAGAGGTTGGAGACTGTGGTGCAAAGGACTGTTATAGAGAGTAGAGGTTGGAGATTTGCGTGCAAACAGCCTGTTACAGAGAGCAGAGTTCAGAGACTAGGGTGCAGAAGAACTGTTACAGAGAGCAGAGTGTTTAGACAAGTTTGCACAAGGATCTTACAGAGAGCAGAGGTTGTAGACCAAGGTGCAGCAGGACTGTTACAGAGAGCAGAGGTTGGTGACTAGGGTGCAGAAGGATCATTGCAGAGAACAGAGTTTTCAGACTGAGGTGCAGAAGGACTTTTGCAGAGAGCACATGTTTGAGACTGGCTTGCAGAAGGACTGTTGCAGAGAGCAGAGTTTGTAGACTGAGATGTAGATGTACTGTTACAGAGATCAGAGGTTGGAGATTGGGGTGCAGATGGACTGATACGGAAAGCAGAGTTTTGAGACTCGGGTGCAGAAGAACTGTTGCAGAGAGCAGAGGTTGGAGAAATGGGTGCAAAAGGCCTGTTACAGAGAGCAGAGGTTGGAGACTGGGGTGCAGAAAGATTGTTACAGACAGAAGAGTTTGGAGACAGGGTTGCAGAAAGAGCTTACAGAGAGCAGAGCTTAAAGACTGTGGTACAGCAGGACTGTTACAGAGAACAGAGGTTGGAGACTGGGGTGCAGAAAGATCGTTGAAGAGAACAGAGTTTTCAGACTGAGGTGTAGAAGGACTGTTGCAGAGAGCAGATATTGGAGACTGGGGTTCAGAAGGACTGTTGTAGAGAGCAGAGGATGGAGACTGGGGTGCAGAAGGATCATTGTAGAGAGCAGAGGTTTGAGACCAGCATCCAAAAGGAATGTTACAGAGAACAGAGTTTGGAGAAGGGGTGCAGAAGGACTGTTACAGAGGCCAGAGTTTACAGACTGGGTTGCAAAGGATCTTAGAGAGAGCAGAGGTTGGAGACTGAGCTGCAGAAGGACTGTTACAGAGAGTAGAGTATAGAGACTGAGGTGCAGAAGCACCGTTGTTGAGAGCAGAGTTTTGAGAGTGAGGTGCATCAGGATTGTTACAGAGAGCAGAGGTTGGGGCCTGGGGTGCAGAAGGAGTGTTGGAGATAAAGAGGTTTGAGACTTTGGTGCAGAAGGACTGATACAGAAAGCAGAGGTTGAAGACAAGGGAGCAGAAGAACCCGTACAGAGTGCAGATTTTGGAGACTGCACTAAAGGAGGACTATTACAGAGAGCAGAGGTTTGATACTGGTGTGGATAAGGACTGTTTCAGAGTGCAGACCTTGGATCCTGGGGTGCAGACGAACTGTTGTTGAGAGCAGATGTTGGAGACTGGGGTGCAGATGAACTGTCACAGAGAGCAGAGGATGGAGACTTAGGTAAAGAAGGATCGTTGAAAATAGCAGAGGATGGATACTGGGGTGAAGAAAGATTGTTACAGAGTTCAGAGTTTGGAGACCGGGGTGCAGAAGAACCATTACAGAGAGAAGAGGATGGAGGCTGCAGGACAGAAAGACTGTTACAGAGAGCAGAGGTTGGAGACTGTGGAGCAGAAGGACTGTTTCAGAGAGCAGAGGTTGGAGTCTGGGGAGCTGAAAAAATATTACAGAGAGCAGAGTTTGGAAACTGGGGTGCAGAAGAATCTTACAGAAAGAAGAGGTTGGAGACTGAGGTGCCGAAAGACTGTTACATAAAGCAGAGATGAAGACTGGGGTGCAAAATGATCGTTGCAGAGAGCAGAGTTGTCAGACAGAGGTGCAGAAAGACTGTTGCAGGGAGCAGATGGTTGAGACTGGAGTGCAGAAGGACTTTCGCAGAGAGCAAGCTTGGAAACTGGGGTGCAAAAGGATTGTTGTAGAGAGCACAGTTTTTAGACTGGGGTGCAGAGGGATTGTTACAGAGAATAGAGGTTGGAGACTGTGGTGAAGAAGGATCATTGCAGAGATCAGAGTTTGGTAACTGAGGTGAAGAAGGATTGTTAATGAGAACAGAAGTTGGAGACTTGGGTGCAGAAGGACTGTTGCAGAAAGCAGAGTTTGGAGACTGGGTTTTAGAAGAACTCTTGCAAAGAGCAGAGGTTGAAGACTGGGGTTCAGAAGGTCTGTTACATGGAGCAGAGTTTAAAGACAGAGTTGCAGAAGGATCTTACAGAGAGCAGAGTTTCATGACTGAGGTGCAACAGGAGTATTACAGAGAGCAGAGTTTGGAGACTGGGGTGCAGAAGGATCATTGCAGAGAACAGCGTTTTCAGACTGAGGTGCAGAAAGACTGTTGCAGAGAGCAGAGGTTGGAGACAAGGGTGCAGAAAGACTGTTGCAGAGAGCAGACGATGGAAACTGGTGTACAGAAAGATCGTTGCAACCAGCAGAGGTTTGAGACTGGGGTGCAGAAGGACTGTTACAGAGAGTAGAGTTTCGAGACTGAGGTGCAGAAAAATCGTTGCAGAGAGCAGAGGTTGGAGACTGGAGTGCAGTAGAACTCCTATAGAGAGCTGAGTTTTCAAACAAGGTTGCACAAGGATCTTAGAGAGAGCAGAGTTGTAGACCAATGGGCAGCAGGACTGTTACAGAGAGCAGAGGTTGGAGACTGGGGTGCAGAAGGATCGTTGTAGAGAACAGAGTTTTCAGACTGAGGTGCAGAAGGACTTTTGCAGAAAGCACATGTTGAAGACTGGGGTGCAGCAGGACTGTTGCAAAGAGCAGAGTTTAGAGACTGGGGTGCAGAAGGATCGTTGTAGAGAGCAAAATTTTGAGACTGGAGTGCAGAAGGATTGTTATAGAGAACAGAGTTTAGAGACAGTGGTGTAGAAGGCCTATTACAAAGAGCAGAGTTTGGAGAAGGGATTAAGAAGTACATTTACAGAGAGTAGTTTTAGGAGACTGGGGTGCAGAAGGACCGCTGCAGAGAGCAGAGTTTGAAGATTGAGGTGCAGAAGGATTGTTACAGAGAGCAGAGGTTGGAGACTAGGTTGCAGAGGGACTTTTGCAGAGAGCAGAGTCTGGACACTGGGGTGTAGAAGGACTGTTGCGGATAGCACAGGTTGGAGATTGGGGTGCAAAAGGACTATTTCCGTAAGCAGAGTTTGGAGACTGGGTTACAGTAGGAATTTTACAGAGGCAGACGTTAGAGATTTGGTGCAGAAGGACTGTTGCAGAGAGCAGAGATTGGAGACTGGATTACAAAGGCAGATGTTGGAGATTTGGTGCAGAACGACTGTTGCAGAGAGCAGATGTTAAAGACTGGGGTGCAGAAGGACTGTTACAGAGAGCAGAGTTTAGAGACTTGGGTGCAAAAGACCTGTAAGAGAGAAGAGATTGGAGACTTCTGTGCAGAAGGATTGTTACAGATAGCACAGTTTGGAGACTGGGGTGCAGAAGGATCGTTGAATAGATCAGAGGTTTCAGACTGAGGCTTAGAAGGACTGACACAGAGAACAGAGTTTGGAGTCTGAGGTGCAGAAGGACTGTTAGAGAACAGAGTTTGGAGACTGTGGTGCAGAAGGATCGTTTCAGAGAGCAGATGTTGGAGACTGGGGTGCAGAATGACTGTTACAGAGGGCAGAAGTTGGAGACTGGGATGCTGAAGCATCATTACAGTGAGCAGAGGTTGGAGAGTGAGGTGCAGAAGGACTGTTACAGAGAGGATAGGTTTGAGACTGAGGTGCAGAAGGATTGTTACAGAGAGCAGAGCTTTGAGACTGGGTTGCAGAAGGAGTGTTGCAGAGAGCAGAGGTTGGAGACTGGGGTGAAGAAGGACTGTTGCAGAGAGTAGACTTTGGAGACTGTGGTGCAGAAGGACTGTTACAGAGAGCAGAGGTTAGAGACAGGGGTGCAGAAGGATCTTAAAGAGAGCAGAATTTGGAGACTGAGGTACAGAAGGACTCTTGCAGAGATCAGAAGTTTGAGACTGGGGTGCAGTAGGATCATTGCAAAGAGCAGTGGTTGGAGAAAGGCATGCAGAAGGCCCAATATAGAGAGCAGAGTTTTGAGACTGGCATGCAGAAGGCCTGTTACAGAGAGGAGAGGTTGGGGACTGGGGTGCAGAAGGACTTTTACAGAGAGCTCAGTTTGGAGACTGGTTTGCTGAAGGAACTTACAGAGAGCAGAGGTTGGAGACTAAGGTGCAAGTGGACTGTTACAGAGAGCACTGGTTTTGAGACTGGGGTGCAGAAGAATCTGGAGAGCAGAGGTTTCAGACTGAGGTGCAGAAGTACTTTTACAGAGAGAAGAGGTTGGAGACTGAGGTGTAGAAAGATGGTTACAGAGAGCAGAGTTTAGACACTGAGGAGCAAAAGGACTGTTACAGAAAACAGAGGTTGGAAATTGGGATTCAGTAGGACCGTTACAGAGAGCAGAGGTTGGAGACTGCGGTATAAAAGGACTGTTACAGAGAGCAGAGTTTGGAGACTGGAGTGCAGAAGGACTGTTACAGAAAGCACAGGTTAAAGACTGAGTTGTAGAAGGATAGATACAGAGAGCAGAGGTTGGAGACTGGGGTGCAGAAGGACTGATTTAAAAAGCAGAGGTTGGAGACTGGGTTATAGAAGGACCATTACAGAGAACAGAGTTTGGATACTGCGGTACATAAGGAGTGTTACAGAGAGCAGATGTTGGAGACTGGGGAGCAGAAGGAGTGTTACAGAGGACAGACGTTGGAGACTGGAGTGCCGCAGAACCCTTGCAGAAAGCAGAGGTTGGAGACTGCAGTGGAGGGGGAATGTTAGAGAGAGCAGATTTTGGAAACTGGAGACCAGAAAAATCTTACAGAGAGCAGATTTTGGAGACTGTGGTGCAGAAGTACTGTTGTAGAAAACAGACGTTGGAGACTGGGGTCAAGAACGATCCTTACAGAGAGCAGAATTTGGAGACTGAGGTGTAGAAGGACTGTTGCAGAGAGCAGATGTTGGAGACTGGGGTGCAGAAGGACTGTTGCAGAGAGAAGACGTTGGAGACTGGAGTGCAGAAGGATTGTTTGAGAAAGCAGAGGTATGAGACTGAGGTGCAGAAGGATTGTTATACAGAGAAGCGGTTGGAGACTGGGGAGCAGAGGACTGTTGCCAAAAGCAGAGGTTGGAGACTGAGGTGCAGAAGGACTCATAGAGAGAGGAGATGTTGGAGACTGGGGTGCAGAAGGACTGATGCAGAGAGCAGAGATTGGATTATGGGGTGCAGAAAAACCGTTACGGAGAGCAGAGGTAAGAGACTGCAGTACATGACTGTTGCAGAGAGCAGAGTTTAGAGATTGGGGTGCAGATGGACTGTTGCAGAGAGTAGATGTTGGAGACTGAGGTGCAGAAGTCCTTTTACATAGAGCAGAAGTTGGAGCCTGGGGTGCAGAAAAATCGTTGCAAGGAGCAGAGCTTGGAGACAGATGTGCAGAAGGATCTTACAGAGAGAAGAAGTTGGAGACTGAGGTGCAGAAGGAGTGTTGCAGAGATCAGACGTTGGAGACTGGCGTGCAGTAGGATCATTGCAGAGAGCAGAGGTTGGAGACTGGTGTGCAGAAGGATCATTGCAGAGAGCAGAGGTTGGGGACTGGAGTGCAGAAGGCCTTCTACAGAGAGCAGAGTTTGAAGACTGGCATGCACAATGCCTGTTACAGAGAGGAGAGGTTGGAGAAAGACTGGGTGCAGAAGGACTGTTATAGAGACCAGAGTTTAGAGACTGGGTTGCTGAAAGATCTTACAGAGAGCAGAGGTTGAAGTCTGAGGTGCAGGTGGACTGTTACAGAGAGTAATTGTTGGAGACTGGGTGGCTGAAGGATCTTACAGAGAGCAGAAGTTGGAGACTGAGGTGTAGAAAAACTGTTACAGAGAGCAGAGTTTGTAGACTGAGGTGCAGAAAGACTGTTACTGTAAGCAGAGGTTGGAAATTGGGGTCCAGAAGGACCGTTTCAGAGACCAGGATTTGGAGACTGCGGTATAGAAAAACTGTTACAGAGAGCAGAGGTTGGAGACTGGGTTGCAGAAGAAATGTTACAGAGAGAACAGGTTTGAGTCTGAGGTGTAGAAGTATATATACAGAGGACAGAGGTAAGAGACTGGTATTCAGAGGGACTGATACAGAAAGCAGAGTTTGGAGACTGGGTTGCAGAAGGACTGTTATGGAGAGCAGAGGGGGGAGACTGCGTTTCAGAAGGACTGATTCAGAGAGCATATTTTGGAGACTGGGGAGCAGAAGGACTGTTGCAGAGGACAAAGTTTGGAGACTGTGATGCCGCAGGACAATTGCAGAAAGCAGAGGTTAAAGACTGGGTTTGAGAAGGAATGTTAAAGAGTGTAGAGTATGGAAACTGGAGTGATTAAGAATCTTACAGAGAGCAGAGTTTGGAGACTGTGGTGCAGAAGGATTGTTGCAGAGAGCAGAGGTTTGAGACTGGGGTGCAGAAAGACTGTTACAGAAAGCACAGGTTGAAGACTGGGGTGCAGAAGGATAGATACAGAGTGCAGAGGTTGGATACTATGGTTCAGAAGGACTGATATAAAAAGTAGAGGTTAAATACTGGGCTTCAGAAGGACCGTTACAGAGAGCAGAGGTTGGAGACTTCAGTACAGGAGGACTGTTACAGAGAGCAGATGTTGGAGACTGGGGAGCAGAAGGACTGTTACAGAGGACAGAGGTTGGAGACTAAGGTGCAGCAAGACCTTCGAAGAAAGCAGAGGTTACAGACTGCGGTGGAGAAGAAATGTTAGAGAGATAGCACAGAGGTTGGAGACTGGGGTATGGAAGGACTGTTGCAGAAAGCAGACGTTGGTGACTGAGGTGCAGAAGGACTTATACAGAGAGCACTGGTTGGAGACTGGGGTGCAGAATAACTGATACACAAAGCAGCATTTGGAAACTGGGGTGCAGAATGACCGTTAGAGAGAGAAGAGGTTGGAGTCTGTGGTACAGAAAGACTATTACAAAGAGCAGAGTTTGAAGCCTGGGTGCAGAAGGACTGTTGCAGAGAACAGAGGTTGGAGACTGAGGTGCAGTAGGATCGTTGCATAGAGAAGTGTTTGGAGACTAGGGTGCAGAAGTCCTGTTACAGAGCAGAGTTTGGAGACTGGGGTGCAGAAGGCCTGTTAAAGAGAGCAGAGGTAGAAGACTGGCGTGCAGAAGGACTGCTATAGAGAGCAGAGTTAGAAGACTGGGTGGCAAAATGATCTTACAGATATCAGAGTTTGGAGACTGAGGTAAAGGAGGACTGTTACAGAGAACAGTGGTTGGAGACTGGGGTTCATAAAGATCCTGCAGAGAGAAGAGGTTTCAGACTGAGGTGTAGATCGAGTGTTACAGAAAGCAGAGTTTGGAGACTGAGGTGCAGAAAGACTGTTACAGGGACCAAATTTTGGAGACTGTGTTGCAGAAGTATCTTATATAGAGTAGTGTTTGGAGACTGAGGTGCAGAAGGACTGTTACAGAGAGCAGATGTTGAAGTCTTGGGTGCAGAAGGATTGTTGCAGAGAGCAAAATTTTCAGACTGAAGTGCAGAATGACTTTTGTAGAGAGCAGATGTTAGAGACTGGGGTGCAGAAGGTTCGTTGCAGAGAGCAGAAGTTGGAGACTGCAGTACAGAAGGACTGTTCCAGAGAGCAGAGGTTGGAGACTAGGGTACACAAGGACTTTTTCAGAGAGCAGATGTTGGATACTGTTGTTAAGAAGGACTGTTTCAGAGAGCAGAAGTTGTAGAATGGGGTTCAGAAGGACTTTGGAGAGAGCAGAGGTTTGAGACTGAGGTGCAGAATGATGGAGAAAGAAAGCAGAGTTTAGAAACTGGCGTGCAAAAGGTCCTTTACAGAGAGCAGAGATTGGAGACTGCAGTACAGAATGACTATTACATAGAGCAGAGTTTGGAGACTGGGGAGCAGAAGGAGTATTGCAGAGTACAGAGGTTGAAGACTGGGGTGCAGCAGGACCGTTGCAGAAAGCAGAGGTTTGAGAGTGGCGTGGAGAACGAATATTACAGAGAGCAGATTTTGGAAACTGGGGTCAGAAGGATCTTTCAGACAGCAGAGTTTGGAGACAGGGGTGCAGAACGATCGTTGTAGACAGCAGAGTATGGACACTGGGGTGCAGAAGGACTGTTGCAGAGAGTAGATGTTGGAGACTGGGGTGCAGAAGGACTGTTAAGAGAGCAGATGTTTGACACTGGGGTGCAGAAGGACTCTTTTATAGAGCAGAGGTTGAAGACTGAGGTGGAGAAGGACTGTTACAGAGAGCAGCGTTTGGAGACTTGGCTGCAGAAGGACTGTTACACAGAGCAAAAGTTGCAGACTGGGGTGCAGAAAGAAATTTGCAGACAGTAGAGGTTGGAGACTGGGGTGCATAATGACTGTTGCAGATAGCAGAGTTTGGATATGAGGTGCAGAAAAACTGTTACAGAGAGCAGAGATTGTAGACAGGGGTGCAGAAGGACTGATACAGAAAGCAGAGTTTGGAGACTGGGGTGCAGAAGGACTGTTACAGAGAGCAGATGTTGAAGTCTTGGGTGCAGAAGGATTGTTGCAGAGAGCAAAATTTTCAGACTGAGGTGCAGAAGGACTTTTGTAAAGAGCAAATGTTAGAGACTGGGGTGCAGAAGGTTCCTTGCAGAGAGCAGAAGTTGGAGACTGCAGTACAGAAGGACTGTTCCAGAGAGCAGAGGTTGGAGACTAGGGTACACAAGGACTTTTTCAGAGAGCAGATGTTGGATACTGTTGTTCAGAAGAACTTTTTCAGAGAGCAGAATTTGTAGAATGGGGTGCAGAAGGACTTTGGAGAGAGCAGAAGTTTGAGACTGAGGTGCAGAAAGACGGAGAAAGAAAGCAGAGTTTCGAAAGTGGCGTGCAAAAGGAACTTTACAGAGAGCAGAGTTTGGAGACTGCAGTATAGAATGACTGTTACATAGAGCAGAGTTTGGAGATTGGGGAGCAGAAGGAGTATTGCAGAGTACAGAGGTTGAAGACTGGGGTGCAGCAGGACCGTTGCAGAAAGCAGAGGTTTGAGACTGGCGTGGAGAAGGAATATTACAGGGAGCAGAGTTTGGAAACTGGGGTCAGAAGGATCTTTCAGACAGCAGAGTTTAGAGACTGGGGTGCAGAACGATCGTTGTAGAGAGCAGAGTATGGACACTGGGGTGCAGAAAAACTGTTGCAGAGAGTAGATGTTGGAGACTGGGGTGCAGAAGGACTGTTTAGAGAGCAGATGTTGGACACTGGGGTGCAGAAGGACTCTTTCATAGAGTAGAGGTTGAAGACTGAGGTGGAGAAGGACTGTTACAGAGAGCAGCGTTTGGAGACTTGCCTGCATAATGACTGTTACACAGAGCACACGTTGCAGACTGGGGTGCAGAAAGAAATTTGCAGACAGCAGAGGTTGGAGACTGGGGTGCATAATGACTGTTGCAGATAGCAGAGTTTGGATATGAGGTGCAGAAAAACTGTTACAGAGAGCAGAGATTGTAGGCAGGGGTGCAGAAGGACTGATACAGAAAGCAGAGGTTGAAGACTGGGGTGCAGAAGGACCATTACAGAGAGAAGAGTTTGGAGACTGCAGTACAGAAGGATTGTTACAGAGAGTAGGGGTTTGCGACGGGGGTGCAGAATTAGTGTTGAAAGAATAGAGTTTTGAGAATGAGGTGCAGAAAGACTGTTAAAGATAGCAGAGTTTTTAGACAAGGTTGCAGAAGGATCTTACAGAGAGCAGAGATTGTAGACCGAGGTGCAGCAGGACTGTTACAGAGCGCAGAGGTTGGAGACTGGAGTGCAGAAGGATTGTTATAGAGAACAGACTTTGGAGACTGGGGTGCAGAAGGCCTGTTACAGAGAGGAGAGTTGGGAGAAGGCGTGCAGAAGGACTGTTACAGAGGGCAGTGTATGGAGATTGAGTTGGAGAAGGAACTTACTAAGAGAAGATGTTGGAGAGTGAGGTGCAGAAGGACTGTTACAAAGAGTAGAGGTTGGAGACTGAGGCACAGAAGGATTGCTAAAGAGAGCAGAGTCTGGAGACTGGGGTGCAGAAGGACTGTTGCACACACAAGAGGTTTGAGACTTTGCTGTAGAAGGACTGTTGCAGAAACCAGAAGTTGGAATCTGGCGTGCTGAAGGACTATTGAAGAGAGCAGGTGTAGGAGACTGAGATGCAGAAGGACTGTTACAAAGAGCAGATGTTTGCGACTGGCGTGCAGAAAGACTGATACAGAGAGCAGAGTTTGGAGCCTGGGGTGAAGAAGGCCTGTTACTGTGAGCAGAGGTTAGAGACTGGGGTGCAGAAGGGCTGTTACAGAGTGCAGAGTTTCGAGACTGGGTTGCAGAGGATCTTACGTAGAGCAGAGTTTGGAGTCTTAGGTTCAGAAGGACTGTTACATAGAGCCGAGTTTGGAGACTGGGATGCAGAAGGATCGTTGCAGAGAGGAGATGTTGGACACTGGGGTCCAGAAGGACTGTTACACAGAGCAGAGGTTGAAGACTGAGGTGAAGAAGGACTGTTACAGAAAGCATATGTGGGAGACAGGTGTACAGGACTGATACAGAGCAGAAGTTGGAGACTCAGGTGCAGAAGGACCATTGCAGAGAGCAGAGGTTCGACACTGAGGTGCAGAAAGATTGTTACAGAGAGCAGAGTTTGGAGAATGGGGTCTAGAAGGACTGTAGCAGAGAGCAGATGTTGGAGACTAAGGTGCAGAGGGACAGTTACACAGATCACAGGTTGGATACTGGGGTGCAGAAGGACTGATGCAGAGAACAGAGTTTGGAGACTGGGGTGCAGATGAACCTTTTCAGAGAGCAGAGTTTGGAGACTGGGGTGCAGATGAACCTTTTCAGAGAGCAGAGTTTGGAGACTCAGGTGCAGAAGGATTGTTATAGAGAGCAGAGGTAGGATAGTGTTGTGCAAAAGGACTGATCCAGAGAGCATTTGTTGGAGAATGTGGTTCAGAAGGCCTTTTACAGGGAGCAGCGGTTGGAGACTGAGGTGCCGAAGGATCATTTGAGAAGGACTGTTACAGAGAAAAGAGTTCAGAGACTTGTGTGCACATGGACTGTTACACAGAGCATAGGTTGGAGCTTGGGGTTCAGTTGGATCTTAAAGAGAGCAGAGTTTGGAGACTGGGGTTCAAAAGGACTATTGCAGAGAGCAGATATTGGAGACTGGGGTCGAGTAGAATCGTTTCAGATAGAAGAGGTGTGAGACTGGGGTGCAGAAGGCCTGTTACAGAGAGCAGAAGTTGGAGACTGGATTGCAGAAGTCCTATTACAGAGAGCAGAAGTTGAAGACTGTTGTGCAGAAGGACAGGTATAAAGTGTAGAATTTAAAGACTGGATTGAAGAAAGATCTTACAGAGAGCAGAGTTGGGAGACTGAGGTGCAGAAGGACTGTTATAGAGAGACAAGGTAGGAGACTGGGGTGCAGAAGGCTCATTGTAGAGAGTAGAGTATTCAGACTGAGGTGCAGAAGAACTGTTGCAGAGAGCAGATGTTGGAGACTGGGGTGCAGAAGGACTGTTGCAAGGAGAAGATGTTGGTAACCAGTGTGCAGAAGGACTCTTTTAGAGAGAAGAGGTTGGAGACTGGGGTGCAGAAAGACTGCTGCAGAGAGCAGAGTTTGGATACAGGGGTGCAGAAGCATCTTACAGAGAGCAGAATTTGGAGACTGAGGTGCAGATGGCCTGTTGCAGAAATCAGAGGTTGGAGACTGTAGTGCATTAGGATCATTGCACAGAGCAGAGGTTGGAGAATGGGGTGCAGAAGAATCATTTTAGAGAGCAGATTTTGGAGACTGGGGGGCAGACGGCCTGCTATAGAGAGCAGAGTTTGGAGACTGGCGTGCAGAAGTCCTGTTACAGAGAGTAGAGGTTGGAGACTGTGGTGCAGAAGGACTGTTATAGAGAGCAGAATTTGGAGACTGGGTAACTGAAGGATCTTATGGAGTGAAGAGGTTGGAGACTGAGTTGCAGGTGGACTGTTACAGAGAGCAGTGGTTGGAGACTGAGGTGCAGAAGGACCGTGCAGAGAGGAAAGGTGTCAGACTGAGGTGCAGAAAGACTGTTACAGAGAGCAGAGGGTGGAGACTGAGGTGTAGAAGTACTGTTACAGAGAGCAGAGTTTGGAAATTGGGGTGCAGAAAGAGCGTTACAAAGACCAGAGAGCAGAGGTTGGAGAATGGGGTGCAAAAGGCCTGATACACAGAGCAGATGTTGGATACTGGGGTGCAGAATGACTGTAACAGACAGCAGAGTTTTGAGACAGGGTTGCAGAAGGATCTTACAGAGAGCAGAGTTTGGAGACTGTGGTACAGCAGGACTGTTACAGAGAGCAGATGTTGGAGACTGAGGTGCAGAATGATCGTTGAAGTGAACAGAGTTTTCAGACTGAGGTGCAGAAAGACTTTTGCAGAGAGCAGATATTGGAGACTGGGGTGCAGAAAGACTGTTGCAGAGAGCAGAGGTTGGACACTGGGGTGCAGAAGGATCGTTGTAGCAGCAGGGGTTTGAGACTGGCGTGCAAAAGGACTGTTACAAGAACAGAGGTTGGACACGGAATGCAGAAGGACTGTTACAGACTTGGTTGCAGGGGGATCTGACAGAAAGCAGATGTTAGTGACTGAGGTTCAGAAGGACTGTTACAGAGAGTAAAGTTTAGAGACTGAGGTGTAGAAAGACCATTGTAGAGAGCAGAGTTTGGAAACTGAGGTGCAGAAGGATTGTTAAAGAGAGCAGAGTTTGGAGACTGGGGTGCAGAGGACTGTTGCAGATAGCAAAGTTTGGAGAATGGGTGTAGAATGACTGTTGCAGAAAGCAGAGGTTTGAGACTTGGGTGCAGAAGGACTGTTGCAAAGAGCAGAAGTTGGAGACTGAGGTCCAGAAGAACTGTTACAGAGAGATGAGTTTGGAGACTGGGGTGCAGAAGGACTGATACAGAAAGCAGAGGTTGAAGACTGGGGAGCAGAAGGACTGTTACAGAGAGCAGATTTTGGAGACTGCACTACAGGAGGACTGTTACAGAGAGCAGAGTTTGGAGACTGGTGTGGAGAAAGACTTTTTCAGAGTGCAGACCTTGGAGACTGGGTTGCAGAAGAACTGTTGCATAGAGCATTGGTTGAAGACTGGGGTGCAGAAGAACTGTCGCAGATAGAAGAGGTTGGAGACTAAGGTGCAGAAAGAATGTTACAGAGAGCAGAGTTTAGAAACTTTGGTGCAGAAGGAATGATACAGAAAAAAGAGGTTGGAGACTGGGGTGCAGAAGGACCGTTATAGAGATACGAGGTTGGGGACTGTGGTACAGAAGGATTGTTACAGAGAGCAGAGGTTGGAGACTGGGGAGCAGAAGGACTGTTACAGAGAGCAGAGGTTGGAGACTGGGGAGCAGAAGGTCTGTTAGAGAGAGCAGAGGTTAATTCTGTGGAGCAGAAGGAATGTTACAGAGAGCAGATTTGGAAAATGGGATGCGAAAAGATCTTATAGAGAGCAGAAATTGAAGGCTGGGGTGCAGAATCACTGTTAGAGAGAGCAGATTTTAGAGACTGAGGTGCAGAAGGGCTGTTACAGAATGAAGAGATGGGAGACTGGGGTGCACAAGGATCGTTGCAGAGAGCAGAGTTATGAGACTGATGTTCAGGAGGATTGTTGCAGAGAGCAAATGTTGGAGACTGGGGTGCAGAAAGACTTTTGCAGAGAGCAGAGGTTGGAGACTGGTGTGCAAAAGTATCATTGCCGAGAACAGAGGTTGGAGACTAGATTTCAGAAGGATTGTTACAGAGAGCAGAGGTTGGAGACTGGGGTGCAGAAAAACTCTTACAGAGAGCACAGGTTGGAGACTGCAGGACAGAATGACTGTTACAGACAGCAGAGGTTGGATACTGTGGAGCAGAAGGAATATTACAGAGAGCAGAGTTTGGAAACTGGAGTGCAGAAGGATCTTACAAATAGCAGAGGTTGGAGACTGAGGTGCAGGAAGACTGTCACAGAAAGCAGAGTTTGAAGACTCAGGTGCACAAAAATCGATGCAGAGAGCAGAATTTTCAGACTTAGGTGCAGAAGGACTGTTGCAGGTAGCAGATGTTGGAGACTGGGGTGCTGAAGGACCCTTACAAAGAGCAGAGGTTGGAGACAGCGGAGCAGAAGGACTGTTACAGAGAGCAGACTTTGGAGACTGGGGAGCAGAAGGAAATTTAAAGAGAGCAGATTTTGAAAACTGGGGTGCAGAAAAATCTTACAGAGAGCAGAGGTTGGAGACTGATGTGCAGAAAGACTGTTACAGAAAGCAGAATTTGGAGACTAGTGTGCACAAAAATTATTGCAGAGAGCAGAGTTTTCAGACTGAGGTGCAGAAGGTTTGTTGCAGGGAGCAGATGTTGGAGACTGGGGTGCAGAAGGACTTTTGCAGAGAGCAGAGGTTAGAGACTGGTGTGGAAAAGGATTGTTGTAGAGAGCAGAGTTTGGAGACTGGGCTGCAGAAGGATTGTTACAGAGAGCAGAATTTGGAGACTGTGGGGTAGAAGGACCATTGCAGAGATCAGAGTTTGTTACCTGAGGTGAAGAATGATTGTTACAGAGAACAGAAGTTGGAACCTGGGGTGCAGAAGGACTGTTGCAGACAGCAGAGTTTGGAGACTGGGGTTTACAAGGACTGTTGCAGAGAGCAGATTTTGCAAACTGGTTTGCCAAAGGACTGTTACAGAGAGCAGAGTTTGGAGACAGGGTTGCAGAAATATTTTACTCAGAGCAGAGGTTCGAGACTGAGGTGCGATGGGACTATTACAGAGAGCAGAGTTTTAAGACTGGGGTGCAGAAAGATCGTTGCAGATAACAGAGTTTTCAGACGGAGGTGCAGAAGGACTTTTGCAGAGAGAAGAGGTTGGAGACAGGGGTGCAGAAGGACTGTTGCATAGAGCAGATGTTGGATACTGGGGTGCAGAAGGGTCGTTGCAGAGAGCAGAAATTGGAGACTGGGGTGCAGAAGGATAGATACAGAGAGCAATGTTTTGAGACTGGTGTTCAGAAGGACTAACACAGAAAGCAAAGTTTGGAGACTTGGTTGCCATAGGACTGTTACAGAAAGCAGATGTTGGAGACTGGGGTGCAGAAGGACTGTTGCAGAGGACAGAGGTTGAAGACTGGAGTGCCGACACTTGCAGAAAGAAGAGGTTAAAGACTGGGGTGGAGAAGAAATGTTACAGAGAGCAGAGTTTGGAACCTGGAGTGCAGAAGGTTCTTACAGAGAGCAGAGTTTGGAGACTGTTTTGCAGAAGGACTTTTCCAGGGAGCAGAGGTTGGAGACTTTGTTCCAGAAGGATCATTGCAGAGAGCAGAGTTTGGAGACTTGGGTGCAGAAGGACTGTTGCAGAAAGCAGTTTGGAGACTGTTTTGCAGAAGGAGTGTTGCAGAGAGTAGAGTTTGGAGACTGAGGTGCAGAAGGACCCTTACAGAGAGCAGAAGTTGGAGACTGTTGTACAGAAGGACTGTTACAGAGAGCAGAGGTTGGAGACAGGTGTGCAGTATTATCTTACAAAAAAGCATACTTTGGAGACTGGGGTGCAGAAGGACTGTTTCGGAGTGCAGAGTTCAGAGACAGAGGTGCAGAAGAATTGTTGATTAGAGACTGGGGTCAAAAGGCCTGCTACAGACAGAAGAGGTTAAAGACTGAGGTGCAGAAGGCTTTTTACAGAGAGCATTGCTTGGAGACTGGTGTGCAGAAGGACAGTTACAGAGCGTAGAGTTTAAGAACTGGGTTGCATAAAAATCTTATATAAAGCAGAGGTTGGAGACTGAGGTAGAGAAGGACTGTTATAGAGAGCAGAGGTTGGAGACTGGGGTGTAGAAGGACTGTTGCAGAGAGCAGAGTTTGGAGACTGGCGTGCAGAAAGACTGTGGCCGAGAGAAGAATATAAAGACTGGGGTGGAGAAGGATTGTTGCAGAGAGTAGAGGTTGGAGACTGGGTTGCAGAAGAACTATTACAGAGAGCAGAGGATGCAGACTGGGGTGCAGAAGGACTGATACAGAAAGCAGAGGTTGGTGACTAGGGTGCAGAAAGAGTGTTGCAGAGAGCAGATGCTGGAGACTGGGATGCTAAAGGACTGTGGCAGAGAGCATAGATTAGATACTGGGGTGCAGAAGGCCTGTTACAGAGAGCAGAATTTGGAGACTGGGGTGCAGAAGGACTCTTACAGTGAGCAGAGTTTGCAGACTGGGTTTCAGAAGGGTCTTAAAGAATGCAGACTTTGGAGGCTGAGGTACAGAAGGACTGTTACAGAGAGCAGAGGTTGGACGCTGGGGTTAAGAAGGATTCTTGCAGAGGGCAAAGTTTTCAGATGAGGTACAGTAGAATTGTTGCAGAGAGACATATTGGAGACACACAAGGACTGTTGCTGTGAGCAGAATTTTGAGACAGGGTGCAGAAGGATCGTTGCAGAGAGCAGAGATTGGAGACTGGGGTGCAGAAGAACTGTTGTGGAGAGCAGACGTTGGAGATTGGGGTGGGGAGTGACTGTTGCTCAGAGCAGAATTTAAACACTGAGTTGCAGAAGGACTTTTACAGAGAGCAGTGGTTAGAGACTTGAGTGCAGAAGTACTGATACAGATAGCAGAGATTGGAGACTGGGGTGCAGAAGAACTGTTGTAGAGAGCAGATGTTGAAGACTGGGGTGCAGAAGAAATGTTGCAGAGAGTAGAGGTTGGAGACTTGGGTACACAAAGACTCCTACGGAGAGTAGAGGTTGGAGATTGGGTGCAGAAGAACTGCTGCAGTAAGCAGAGGTTGAAGACTGGGGTGGAGAAAGACTTTTTCAGAGAGTAGCATTTTGAGACTAGGTGCCAAAAGACTGTTGCAAAAAGCAGAGGTTGGTGACTGAAGTGCAGGACGACTGTTACAGAGAGCAGAGGTTGGAGACTGGGGTGCAGAAGGACTGATACAGAAAGCATAAGTTGGAGACTGTGGTGCAGAAGGACTGTTGCAAAGAGCAGAGGTTGGAGACTATGGTAGAGAAAGACTGTTGTCGAGAGCAGGTGTCGGAGACTGGGGTGCAGTAGGACTATTGCAGAGCGCAGAGGTTGCAGACTGTGGTGCAGAAAGACTGTTACAGAGAGCAGAGTTTGGAGACTGTGGTGCAGAAGGACTGATATAGAAAGAAGAGGTTGTAAACTGGGGTGCAGAAGGACCATTAAAGGAAACAGAGTTTGGAGACTTCGGAACAGAAGGACTGTTATAGAGAGCAGAGGTTGGAGACTGGGGTGCAGAAGAAGTGTTGTAGAGAAAAGAGGTTGGAGACTTGGGTACAGAAAGACTCTTACGAAGAGTAGAGGTTGGAGATTGTGTGCAGAAGAACTGCTGCAGTAAGCAGAGGTTGAAGACTGGGGTCGAGGAAGACTTTTTCAGAGAGTAGCATTTTGAGACTTGGTGCCAAAGGACTGTTGCAGATAGCAGAGGTTGGTGACTGAAATGCAGAATGACTGTTACAGAGAGCAGAGGTTGGAGACTGGGGTGCAGAAGGACTGATACAGAAAGCATAAGTTGGAGACTGTGATGCAGAAGGACTCTTAGAGGGAGCAGTGGTTGGAAACTGAGGTGCAGAAGGATTGTGACGGATTTCGGAGTTTGGACACTGATGTTCAGAAGGACTGTTACAGAGAGCAGAGCATGGAGACTGGTGTGTAGAAGGATCATTGCAGAGAACAGAGGTTTAAGACTGAGGTGGAGAAGGATCTTTGCAGAGAGCAGAGTTTGGAGAGTGAGGCGCAGAAGGATCGCTACAGAGAGCAGAGGTTGGACACTGGGGTTCAAAGGACAGTTACAGAGACCACAGGTTGGAGACTGGGGTGAAGAAGAAATGTTGCAGAGAGCAGATGTTGTAGACTGGGATGCAGAAGGACTGTTGCAGAGAGCAGAGGTTGGAAACTGGGGTGCAGAAGGACTGTTGCAGATAGCAAAGGTTGGATACTGAGGTGTAGCAGGACTGTTGTAGAAACAGAGGTTGGAGACTGAGGGGTAGAAGGACTGTTACAGAGAGCATAGGTTGGAAACGGTGGTGCAGAAGGACTGATACAAAAAGCAGAGTTTGCAGACTGGGTTGCAGAAGGATCTTACATAAAGCAGAGGTTTTTAACTGAGGTGCAGAAGGACTGTTACAGACAGCAGAGGTTAGAAACTGGGGTGAACAAGGAGCTTACAGAGAGTAGAGTTTGGAGACTGCAGTATAGAAGGGCTGTTACAGAGAGCACCATTTTGATTTGGGTAAAGGACTGTTGTAGATAGAAGATGTTGAAGACTGTGGTGCAGAAGGACTGTTGCAGATAGCAGAGGTCGAAAAATGGGGTGCAGAAGGACTGTTGCAGAGAGCAGATTTTTCACATTGAGGTGCAGAAAAACTGTTGAGAAAAGCAGATGTTGTAGACTTGGTTGGACAAAGACTGTTTCTGAGATCAAAGGTTGGAGACTGGGGTGCCTAAGGATAGTTTCTGAGAGCAGTATTTGGAGAATGGGGTGCAGAAGGATCATTGTAGAGAGTAGAGTTTGAAGACATAGGTGCAGAAGGACCGTTTCAGAAAGCAGACTTTGTTGACTGAGGTGCAGAAGGATTGTTACAGAAAGGAGAGGTTGGAGACTGAGGTGCAGAAGGACTGTTGCAGAGAGCAGAGGTTGGAGACTGGGGTGTAGAAAAACTGTGAGAGAGAGCAGTGTGTGTAGACTGAGGTGCAGAAGGACTGATAAAGAGAGCAGAGGTTGGAGACTGGTGTGCAAAAGGACTGATATAGAAAGCAGAGATTGGAGACTGGGGTGCAGAAGGACCGTTACAGAGAGCATAGGTTGGAAAATGCAGTACAGAAGAACTGTTATACAGAGCAGAGGTTGGAGACTGGGGTACAGAATACTGTTGCAGAGAGTACGTGAGGAGACTATGGTTCAGAAAGCCTGTTGAAGAGAGCAGAGTTTGGAGAATGGGGTACAGAAGAACTGTTACAGAGAAAAGAGTTTGGAGAATTGGGTGCACATTAAGTGTTGTAGAGAACAGAGGTTGGAGACTCTGTTGTAGAAGGACCATTGTAGAAAGCAGAAGTTGGAGACTGGGTTTCAGAAGGTTCTTACAGAGATCAGAGGTTGGACACTGAGGTGCACAAGGACTGTTGCAGAGATGAGTTTAGAGATTGGGGCACAGAAAGACTGTTGAGGAGAGAAGAGGTTGGAGTCTGAGGTGCAGAAGGAAAGTTACAGAAAGCAGAGAGTGGAGACAGGGGTTCAGAAAAACTGATACAGAAAGCAGAGTTTGTAGACTGGGGAGCAGAAGGATCGTTACAAAGAGAGTTTGGAGACTGCAGTACAGAAGGACTGTTACAGAGAGTAGAGGTTGGAGACTGGGGTGGAGAAAGACTGTCACAGAGAGCAGATATTGGAGGCAGGGGTGCAGAAGGCCTGTTGCAGAGAGCAAGGTTGAAGACTGGGGTACAGAAAGACTGTTGCAGAGAGCAGATGTTGCAAAGTGAGGTGCAGAAGTCTTTTACAGAGAGCAGAGTTTGGAGACTGTGTTGCAGAAGGACTGATACAGAAAGCAGAGGTTGGAGACTGTGCTGAAGAAAGACCCTTACAGAGAATAGATTTTGAAGACTCTTGTACAGAAGAAATGTTGTAGAGAACAGAGGTTGGAGACTAGGGTGCAGAGGGACCATTGCAGAGAGCAGAATTTGGAGATTTGGGTGCAGAAGCAATGTTACATAGAGAAGAGTTTGGAAACTAAGGTGCAGAAGGATCTTACAGAGAGAAGAGTTTGAAAAATCGGATGCAGAAGGACTGTTGCAGAGAGCACAGTTTGGAGACTTGGGTGCAGAAGGATCATTGCAGAGAGCAGAGTGAGGAGACTGGGATGCTGAAGAACTGTTATAGAGGGCAGAGTTTGGAGACTTGGGTGTAGAATAACTGTAGCAGAGAGCAAAGGTTGGAGATGGGGGTGCAGAAGGACTGTTGTAGAGAGCAGAATTTGGATACTGAGGTTCAGAAGGACTGTTACAGAGAGCAGAGGTTGGAGACTTGAGTGCAGGAGGACTGATACAGAAAGCAGAGGTTTTAGACTGGTGTGCAGAAGGACCTTTACAGAGAGAAGTTTTTGGAAACTGCAGTACCGAAGGACTGTTAGAGAGAGCAGAGGTTGGTGACTGGTTTGGAGAAAAACTGTTGCAGAGATCAGATGTTGGAGACTGGGTTGCAGAATAACTGTTGCAGAGTAGAGGTTGGAGATTGGGGTGTAGAAGAACTGTTGCAGAGAGCAGAGGTTTGAGACTGGGGTGCCGAAGGACAGTTGCAGAGAGGAGAGGTTGGAGACGGAGGTGCAGAAGGATTGTTACAGAGTTCAGAGAAAGGTCACTGGGGTACAGAAGGACTGATCCTAAGAGCTGAGGTTGGAGACTGCGGTGCAGAAGTCCTGTACAGAGAGCAGAGTTTGGAGACTGAGGTGATGGAGGATCGTTACAGAGAGCAGATATTGCAGACTGAGGTGCAGAAGAAGTCTTTCAGAGAGCAGACGATAAAGACTGGGGAGAAGAAGGAGTGTTTCAGAGAGCAGAGTTTGAAGATTGGGGTGCATGAGAACTGTTACAGAGATAAGCTGTTGGAGACTGGGGTGCAGAAGGCCTGTTACAGAGAGCAGAAGTTTGAGACTGAGGTGCAGAAACACTGTTGCAGAGAGCAGAGGTTGGACACTGGGGTTCAGAAGGACTGTTTCAGAGAGCAGAGTTTAGAGACTGAAATACAGAAGGACTGTTACAGAGAATAGAGCTTGAAGACTGGGGTGCAGAAGGAATGTCACAGAGAGCAAAGTTTGGAAACTGAGGTGCAGTAGAATCTTATAGAGACCAGAAGTTGAAGACTGGGGTGCAGAAGGACTGTTGCAGAGAGCAGACGTTGGAGACTGGTGTGAAGGAGGATCGTTGAAGAGAGCAAAAGTTTGTGACTCAGTTACAGAAGAATCATTGCAGAGAGCAAAGTGGAGACTGGGGTGCAGAAGCAATTTTGCAGAGAGCAGAGTTCGGAGACTGAGATGCAGAAGGACCATTACATAGAGCAGACGTTGGAGACTGGAGTGAAAAATTATGATATAAAAAACAGAGGTAGGAGACTGGTGTGCAGTAGGACCGTTACAGAGAGCAGAGGTTGGAAACTGGCGTGCCAAAAGAGTGTTTCAGAGAGCAGAGTTTGTTGACTGGGGTGCAGAAGTCCTGCAACAGAGAGCAGATTTTGAAGACTGGTTTGCAGAAGGACTATTATAGAGAATAGAGTTTTGAGGCTGGGTTGCAGGAGGATCTTACAGAGACCAGGGGTTGGTGACTGAGGTGCAGGACGACTGTTACAGTGAGCAGAGGTTGGAGACTGAGGTGCAGATGGATGGTTACAGAGAGCAGAGTTTAGTGACTGAGGTGCAGAAAGACGGTTACAGAAAGCAGAGGTTGGAAATTGAGGTGCAGATGGACTGTTACAGAGAGCAGAAGTTGGAGACTGTGGTATACAAAGACTGTAACAGAGAGCAGAGGTAAAAAATATGGTTTAGAATTACTATTACAGAGAGCAGAGTTTGGAGACTGGGGTGAAGAAGGATTGTTACAGAGAGCAGAGGTTGGAGACTGGGGTGCAGAAAGACTGTTACACAGAGCAGAGAATGAAGACTGGGGTGTAGAAGGACTGTTGCAGAGAGAAGAGGATGGAGACTTTGGTGCAGAAGGACTGTTGCAGAGAGCAGAATTTGGAGACTGAGGTGCAGAAAAACTATTACAGAGAGCAGATGTTGGATACTGGGGTGCAGAAGGATTGTTACAGATAGCACAGTTCGGAAACTGGGGTTTAGAAGGATTGTTGCAGAGAGCAGAAATTTCAGACTGAGGCTTAGAAGGACTGTAACAGAGAGCAGACTTTGGAAATTGGGGTGCAGAAGGACCGTTATAGAAAGGAGAGGTTGGAGACAGCCGTACAGAAGGAGTGTTGCAGAGAGCAGAGTTTGGAGACTGGGGTGCAGAAGGACCGTTGCAGAGAGCAGATGTGGGAGACTGGGATGCAGAAGGATCCTTGCAGAGAGCAGAGGTTGGAGACTGAGGTGCAGAAGGATCGCTACAGAGAGCAGATTTTGGAGACCGGGGTTCAGTAGGATAGTTTCAGAGAGCACAGGTTGGAGAATGGGGTGCAGAAGAAAGGTTGCAGAGAGCAGAGGTTGGAGAGTCGGGTGCAGAAGGACTGTAGCAGAGAGCAGAGGTAGGAGACTGGGGTGTAGAAGGACTGTTGCAGCGAGCAGACGTTGGAGACTGGGATGCAGAAAGATCGTTGCAGAGAGCAGATGTTGGATACTGGGGTATAATAAGACGTTTGCAGAGAGCAGAGGTTAGAGACTGGGGTGCAGATGGACTTTTTTAGAAAGCAGAAGTTGGAGACGGAGGTGCAGAAGGACTGTTACAGAGAGCAGAGGTTTTAGACTGGGGTGCACAATAACTGATACCTAAAGTAGAGTTTGGAGACTGGGGTGCAGAAGGAAAGCTGCAGAGAAAAGAGGTTGGATACTGAGGTGCACAAGTGGCCTTGCAGAGAGATGAGGTTGGAGACTGACGTGAAGAATGACTGTTACAGAGAGCAAAGTTTGGAGAACGGGGTGCAGAAGGATCTTAAAGAGAGCAGACGTTGGAGACTGAGATGCAGAAGGATCGTTGCCGAGAGCACAGGTTGGAGACTGGGGTGTAGAAAGACTTTTGCAGAGAGCAGAGGTTGGAGGCTGAGGTGCAGAAGGCCTGATACAGAGAGCAGAGTTTGAAGACTGGGTTGCAGAAAACCTGTTACAGAGAGCAGATTTTAAAGAATGGGATGCAGAAGGATTTTTACAAATAGCACAGTTTTGAGACTGTTGTTTAGAAGGATTGTTGCAGAGAGCAGAAGTTTCAGACTGAGGCTTAGAAGGACTGTTACAGAGAGCAGAGTTTGGAAATTGGGGTGTAGAAGGAACGTTATAGAGAGTAGTGGTTGGAGACTGCTGTACAGAAGGAATGTTACAGAGCAGAGTTTGTAGACTGGGCTGCAGAAGGACCTTTGTAGAGAGCAGATTTGGGAGACTGGGTTGCAGAAGGATTGTTACAGAGAGCAGATATTGGAGACTGGAGTGCAGAAGGACAATTACAGAGAGCAAATAATGGAGACAGAGGTGCAAAGGACTTTTACAGAGAGCAGAGGTTGGATACTGAGGTGTAGAAAGATCATTGCAGAGAGACGGGTTTAGAGCCTGGGGTGCAGAATGACTGTTACAAAAAGCAGACGTTGGTAATTGGGGAGGAGATGGACTGTTACAAAGAGAAGAGTTTGGAGACTGGTATACAAAAGGACTTTTACAGAGAGCAGAGTTTCGAGACTGGGTAGAAGAAGGATCGTTGCAGAGAGGAGATGTTGGAGACTGGGGTGCAGAAGGACTGTTACAGAGAGCACAGGTTGGAGACTGGGGTGTAGAAAAAATGTTGCAGACAGCAGAGTTTAGAGACTTGAGAGCATAAGGACTTTTGCAGAGAGCAGAGTTTGGAGACTTTGGTGCAGAAGAACTGATACAGAGATGAGAGGTTGGAGACTGGGGTGCAGAAAGATCGTTGCAGGAGCAGAGGTTGGAAACTAAGGTGCAGAAGGATCGTTACCCAGAGCAGATTTTTGTTACTGGGGTGTAAAAGGACTTCTGCAGAGAGCAGAGGTTGAAGACTGAGTTGTAAAAGGACTGATACAGAGAGCAGATGTTGGAGACTCGGGTGCAGAAGTACTTTAGCAGAGAGCAGAGTTTGGAGACTGGGGTGCAGAAGGACTGTTGCAGAGAGCAGAGGTTGGAGATTGAGGTGCAGAAGGATTGTTACAGAGAGCAGAGGTTGGAGACTGAGGTGTAGAAGGACTGTTCCAGAGAGCAGAGGTTGGATACTGAAGTTAAGAACGATTGTTGAAGAGAGAAGTGGTTGGAGACTTGGGTGAAGAACGCCTGTTAAAGAGAGCAGAGTTTGGAGACTGGGGTGCAGAAAGACTGTTAAAGATAGAACAATTTCGAGACTGGGTTGCAGAAGGATCTTACAGAGAGCATTTTGTAGACTGAGGTTCAGAAGGACTGTTACAGGGAGCAAAGTTTGGAAACTCGGGTAAAGAAGGATTTTTGCAGAGAGCCAAGTTTTCAGACTGAGGTGCAGAAGGACTGTTTCAGAGAGCAGATGTTGGATCCTGGGGTAAGAGAAGGACTGTTACAGAGAGCAGAGTTTGGAGACTAAGGTGTAGAAGAAATGTTGCAGAGAGCAGAGTTTGGAGACTTGGGTGCAGAAGGACTGATACAGAAAGCAGAGGATGGAGACTGGGGTGCAGAAAGAACGTTACATATTGCAGAGTTTTGATACTGAGGTGCCGAAGGACTTTTACAGAAAGGAGAGGTTGAAGACAGGGGTGTCAAAAAATTCTTACAGAGAGCAGAGGATGGAGACTGGGATGCAGAAGGGTCGTTGCAGAGAGCAGAGTATTCAGACTGAGGTGCAGAAGGACTATTGCAGACAGCTGATTTTCGAGCCTGGGGTGCAGAAAGACTGTTGCAGAGAGAAGAGGTTGGGGACTTGGGTGCAGAATGATAGTTTGAGAGAGAAGAGATTGTAGACTGGGGTGCAGAAGGCCTGTTACAGATTGCAGAATTTGGATAAGGGGTGCAGTAGGACTGTTACAAAGAGCAGAGTTTGGGGATTGGGTTGCAGAAGGATCTTACAGACAGCAGAGGTTGGAGACTGAGGTGCAGAAGGACTGTTACAGAAAGTAGAGGTTGGAGACTGAGGTGCAGAAAGACCAATGAATAGAGCAGAGTTTGGAGATAGAGGTACAGAAGGACTGTTGAAGTGCAGAGGTTGGAGACTTGGGTTTAGAAGGACTGTTACAGAAAGAAGAAGTTGTAGATTGGGATGCAGAAGGACTGTTGCAGAAAGAAGAATTTGAAGACTGACGTTTATAAGGACCTTTACATAGAGCTAAGGTTTGAGACTTGAGTGCAAAACGACTGATACAGAAAGCAGAGGTTAGAGTCTGGGGTGCAAGAGGACAGTTACGGAGAGCAGAGGTTGGAGACTGCAGTACAGAAGGACTGTTACACAGAGCAGAGGTTGGAGAGTGGGGTGCAGAAGGACAGTTACAAAGAGCACAGTTTTGAGACTGGGGTGAAAAAAAATGTAGCAGAGAGAAGAGGTTGGAGACTGGGGTGCAGGTCTCTTGCAGACAGCAGAGTTTAGAGACTGGGGTGCAGAAGGACCCTTACAGTGAACAGAGGTTGGATACTGCGGTACATGAGGACTGTTACTGGGATCAGAGGTTGGAGACTGGGGTGCAGAATAACTGTTGTAGAGAACAGAGTTTAGAGAGTTGGGTGCAGGTGGACCATTGAAGATAGCAGAGGTTGGAGACTGGGTTTCACAAGGATCCTACAGAAAGCAGAGTTTGGAGATTTGGATGCAGAAGGACTGTTGCAGAGAACAGAGGTTGAAGACTGAGGTGCAGAAGGATCGTGAAAGAGAGAAGAGTTTTAAGACTGAGGTGCAGAAGGACAAATTCAGAGAGCAGATGTTGGAGACTGAGATGCAGAATGTCTTTTACAGAGAGTAAACGTTGAATACTGAGGTTCAGAAGGACAATTGCAGAGAGCAAAAATTGAAGTCTGAGGTTCAGAAGGACTGTTACAGAGAGCAGAGGTTGGAGACTGAGGTGCAGAAGGACTGATACAGAAAGCAGAGTTTAGAGACTGGGGTGCCGAAAGACCATTACAGAGAACAGAGGTTGGGGATTGCGGTGCAGACGAACTGTTACAGAGAACAGAGGTTAGAGACTGGGGTGCAGAAGGACTGTTGCAGAGAACAGAGGTTGGCGACTGAGGTGCAGAAAGGCTGCTACAGGGAGAAGAGTTTGGAGACTGGGATGCAGAGGACTGTTGCAAAGTACAGAGTTTGGAGACTGGGGTACAGAAGGACCGTTGCACAGAGCAGATGTTGAAGATTTGGATGCAGAAGGCCTGTTAAAGTGAGAAAAGGTTTTAGACTGTGGTGCATAAGGACTGTTACAGGAAGCAGAGTTTGGAGACGAGGTATTGAAGGATCTTACAGAGAGAAGAGGTTGGAGAATGACGTGCAGAATGAGTGTTACAGAGAGCATAGGTTGGAGACTGGGTGCAGAAGGACTGTTACAGAGAGTAGAGTTTGGAGACTTGGGTGCAGAAGGATCTTTCAGAGAGCAGAGTTTGGAGACTTGGGTGCAGAAAGATCGTTGCAGAGAGAAGAGATTGGAGTCTGTGGTTTTGAATGATTGTTGCAGAGAGCAGAGGTTGGAGCCTGGGGTGCATAAGGACTGTTACAGGAAGCAGAGTTTGGAGACTGGGTAGTAGAATGATGTTGGAGAATGACGTGCAGAAGGAGTGTTACATAGAACAGAGTTAGGAGACTGGGGTGCAGAAGGATCGTTGCAGAGAGCAGAGTGTTAAGAGTGAGGTGCAGCGACCAGGTGGAATCCCACCAGCCAAGCCCGCACTGACCCCCCGGGCTGAGTACGGGAGTTTAGACGGGGAAGGAAGCGGTACAGTCCCATCCCCCGCAGCGGACACTCCACCAAGGGAATCAGCAGTCAGCATCTTGAGCAGCTGATATATCCACCCATTCTCCGACAGATCTCAACAACAAAACAGGTGTGTGGCACTCAGCCCATCCCCCATACATCGGGAACTCGCATAAACTCTCTCCTAGGCTTGCCGGGGGAGGGAGAATCAGAGTGAGCCTGCATAAAGACTAGGGGGGAACTAGAGGCACCTGACCTGCAACCCCCCCTACCCATCTGCAGCCAAAAGGAAACCTGTCTGGCTAGAGCTGGGGGTGGGGCAAGCAGGAAAATCCAAAGAACAGAGTGCCTGGGATCCCAATTGCCAACTGTGGGACCCCGGAGATCCAGGCCCACTGATTCCTGCGGCCTGCCCTGCGGCTACAGAAGGCGTGGCGCCCCAGGGAAGCCATTAATTAGCAAGCAGGGAGAGGCTCGGCTGCGACCAGGTGGAATCCCACCAGCCAAGCCCGCACTGACCCCCCGGGCTGAGTACGGGAGTTTAGACGGGGAAGGAAGCGGTACAGTCCCATCCCCCGCAGCGGACACTCCACCAAGGGAATCAGCAGTCAGCATCTTGAGCAGCTGATATATCCACCCATTCTCCGACAGATCTCAACAACAAAACAGGTGTGTGGCACTCAGCCCATCCCCCATACATCGGGAACTCGCATAAACTCTCTCCTAGGCTTGCCGGGGGAGGGAGAATCAGAGTGAGCCTGCATAAAGACTAGGGGGGAACTAGAGGCACCTGACCTGCAACCCCCCCACCCATCTGCAGCCAAAAGGAAACCTGTCTGGCTAGAGCTGGGGGTGGGGCAAGCAGGAAAATCCAAAGGACAGAGTGCCTGGGATCCCAATTGCCAACTGTGGGACCCCGGAGATCCAGGCCCACTGATTCCTGCGGCCTGCCCTGCGGCTACAGAAGGCGTGGCGCCCCAGGGAAGCCATTAATTAGCAAGCAGGGAGAGGCTCGGCTGCGACCAGGTGGAATCCCACCAGCCAAGCCCGCACTGACCCCCCGGGCTGAGTACGGGAGTTTAGACGGGGAAGGAAGCGGTACAGTCCCATCCCCCGCAGCGGACACTCCACCAAGGGAATCAGCAGTCAGCATCTTGAGCAGCTGATATATCCACCCATTCTCCGACAGATCTCAACAACAAAACAGGTGTGTGGCACTCAGCCCATCCCCCATACATCGGGAACTCGCATAAACTCTCTCCTAGGCTTGCCGGGGGAGGGAGAATCAGAGTGAGCCTGCATAAAGACTAGGGGGGAACTAGAGGCACCTGACCTGCAACCCCCCCTACCCATCTGCAGCCAAAAGGAAACCTGTCTGGCTAGAGCTGGGGGTGGGGCAAGCAGGAAAATCCAAAGAACAGAGTGCCTGGGATCCCAATTGCCAACTGTGGGACCCCGGAGATCCAGGCCCACTGATTCCTGCGGCCTGCCCTGCGGCTACAGAAGGCGTGGCGCCCCAGGGAAGCCATTAATTAGCAAGCAGGGAGAGGCTCGGCTGCGACCAGGTGGAATCCCACCAGCCAAGCCCGCACTGACCCCCCGGGCTGAGTACGGGAGTTTAGACGGGGAAGGAAGCGGTACAGTCCCTTCCCCCGCAGCGGACACTCCACCAAGGGAATCAGCAGTCAGCATCTTGAGCAGCTGATATATCCACCCATTCTCCGACAGATCTCAACAACAAAACAGGTGTGTGGCACTCAGCCCATCCCCCATACATCGGGAACTCGCATAAACTCTCTCCTAGGCTTGCCGGGGGAGGGAGAATCAGAGTGAGCCTGCATAAAGACTAGGGGGGAACTAGAGGCACCTGACCTGCAACCCCCCCACCCATCTGCAGCCAAAAGGAAACCTGTCTGGCTAGAGCTGGGGGTGGGGCAAGCAGGAAAATCTAAAGGACAGAGTGCCTGGGATCCCAATTGCCAACTGTGGGACCCCGGAGATCCAGGCCCACTGATTCATGCGGCCTGCCCTGCGGCTACAGAAGGCTAGCAGGAGAAACCAGGAAGCTAGAGGCAAGGCCCTCAAGACTGGGCAGCTGGAAATTGCAGGCCCGCCGGCGACAGTTCACCCACTGCCCGCATAGCTGGGTGGTAGGAGAACACCCGGCCACAGGTGACCGATCACCCGCCCGCGGCCTGTGATACTGGGCGGCTAGAGACCGCCTGCCTGCCGCGACTGGGAGCTGAAATCAAACAGAGACAGTGCAGTCACACCACCTCATCAGGACACCCAGGCAAGGAACTGGGGCCAGTCATAGCAAAGTAGTGTCGTCACTGGAGCTGGGACGTCGGATCTTCCTTCACAGTGGAATCCACGTCAGCAGGCATAGTTTAACAACACTAAGGAGAGGCATCAGAGTAAAACAGAACCAAAACAAATCTATAGAAGAGAACAGAAACACGATAATCAAATAGAGCTGGAAAGCAACGGGGACAGCATGAGAAAACAAGGGAAAAAAGGAGTACAAACAATGCAAGACAACTTAATTCTACAAGAGGACATAGAAACATCAGAAGCAAGGATAGGGAAAGAACTCAAGGCATTCCTAACTCAAATGGAAAGGAATATTAGAGAAGACATGAGACAGCAAGTCCAAGCAATAAAAATATATTTTGAAAATGAATTAAACAAACAAATTCAAATGGCAAAGAACGAGCTCTACCAGGAGATAGAGATCTTAAAAAAGAATCAAACTATAATCCTAGAATTGCAGGAAACTATAAACCAAATTAAAAACTCAAACGAGAATATTACAAATAGACTTGATCAAGTAGAAGTCAGAACATCAGATAATGAAGACAAGGTTTATCAACTTGAAAAGAGTATAGTCAACACAGAAAAGATGCTTAAATCCCATGAGCAATCTATTCAAGAGATATGGGATGTCATTAAAAAACCAAATTTGAGAGTCATCGGGATAGAAGAAGGCACAGAGATTCAAACCAAAGGAATGGACAGCATATTAAATGAAATAATTGTAGAAAACTTCCCAGAGATGAAAGATGGAATGGATTGCCAAATCCTGGAAGCCTACAGGACCCCAAACATTCAAAACTATAATAGACCAACTCCAAGACACATAATTATGAAGATAGCCAACATACAGGACAAGGAGAGAATATTAAAAGCTACCAGAGAAAAGAGACAGATTACATTCAGGGGTAAACCAATTAGGTTAACGACTGATTTCTCAGCACAGACTTTGAAAGCGAGAAGATCCTGGAACAATGTATTTCAAACGCTGAAAAATAATGGATTTCAACCAAGAATACTGTATCCAGCAAAATTGAGCTTCAGATTTGACAACGAAATTAAAATCTTTCACGATAAACAAAAGCTAAAAGAATTTGCAGCAAGAAAACCAGCACTGCAAAGCATTCTGAGCAATATACTACAAGAAGAGGAATTGAAAAATAGTGCCCAAAACTAACAACAAGAGGTATCTCAGTAAAGGAGGAGGAAAATAACCAAAAAAAGTAAAACTAGCCAAACTAAAATAAATAAATAAAGAAGCATGACTGGAAGTACAAATCATATCTCAATTGTGACTTTAAATGTTAATGGCCTAAACTCACCAATCAAGAGACATAGGCTAGCAACCTGGATCAAAAAAACAAATCCAACAATATGCTGCCTTCAGGAGACTCATATGATAGGAAAAGACATACACAGGCTGAAGGTAAAAGGTTGGGAAAAATCATACCACTCACATGGCCCTCGGAAGCAAGCAGGAGTGGCCATACTCATATCAAATAAAATCAACTTCAAACCTAAGTTAATTAAGAAGGATAAAGAAGGACACTATATACTGTTAAAAGGGACCATCCACCAACAAGACATAACAATTATCAATTTGTATGCACCAAACAATGGAGCTGCAATCTACATAAAACAAACGCTCCTCAAGTTCAAGAGTCAAATAGACCATAACACAATAATTACGGGTGACTTCAACACACCGCTCTCGCCATTAGACAGATCCTCTAGACAAAAACTGAATAAAGAAACTATAGAACTCAACAGCACAATCAATAACCTAGACCTAACTGACATATATAGAATATACCAACCATCATCAAGTGGATACACGTTCTTCTCAGCAGCACATGGATCCTACTCAAAAATAGACCATATATTATGCCATAAGGCAAATCTTAGTAAATATAAAAGTGTGGAGATAATACCATGCACCATATCTGACCATAATGGAATGAAATTGGAAATCAATGATAAAAAAAGGAAGGAGAAATCCTACACCACATGGAAAATGAACAATATGTTATTGAATGATCAATGGGTTACAGAAGACATAAAGGAAGAGATAAAAAAATTCTTAGAGTCAAATGATAATACAGACACAACATACCGGAATCTATGGGACACAATGAAAGCAGTTTTAAGAGGGAAATTCATATCCTGGAGTTCTTTCATCAAAAAAAGAAAAAACCAACAAATAAATGAACTCACACTACACCTCAAAAACCTAGAAAAGGAAGAACAAAACAACAGCAATTGTAGTAGAAGACAAGAAATAATTAAAATTAGAGCAGAAATAAACGAAATTGAAACAAAAAAAACCATTGAAAAAATTGATAAAACTAAAAGTTGGTTCTTTGAAAAAATAAATAAGATAGACAAGCCCTTAGCTATGCTAACAAAAAGAAGAAGAGAGAGAACTCAAATTACTAATATACGGGATGAAAAAGGCAATATCACAACAGACACTACAGAAATACAGAAGATAATTAGAAAGTATTTTGAAACCCTATATTCTAATAAAATAGAAGATAGCGAGGATATCGATAAATTTCTTAAGGCATATGATTTGCCCAGATTGAGACAGGAAGACACACACAGTTTAAACAGACCAATAACAAAGGAAGAAATAGAAGAAGCCATCAAAAGACTACCAACCAAGAAAAGCCCTGGACCTGATGGGTATACAGCGGAGTTCTACAAAACCTTCAAAGAAGAACTAATACCAATACTTTTCAAACTATTTCAAGAAATAGAAAAAGAAGGAGCTCTTCCAAATTCATTCTATGAGGCCAACATCACCCTGATCCCAAAACCAGACAAAGACACTTCAAAGAAAGAAAACTACAGACCAATATCTCTAATGAACTTGGATGCAAAAATTCTCAATAAAATTCTGGCGAATCGAATACAAAAACATATCAGAAAACTTGTGCACCATGATCAAGTAGGATTCATCCCTGGGATGCAAGGCTGGTTCAATATACGGAAATCAATACATGCTATTCACCACATCAATAGGCTTAAAGACAAGAACCATATGATCATCTCGATAGATGCAGAAAAAGCATTTGACAAAATACAACATCCCTTTATGTTCAAAACATTAGAAAAACTAGGGATATCAGGAACTTACCTCAACATTGTAAAAGCTATATATGCTAAACCTCAGGCTAGCATCATCCTAAACGGAGAAAAACTGAAGGCATTCCCTCTAAAATCTGGAACAAGACAGGGATGTCCTCTATCACCACTTCTATTCAATTTAGTTCTCGAAGTACTAGCCAGAGCAATTAGACAGACAAAAGAAATTAAAGGCATAAAAATAGGAAAAGAAGAAATTAAATTATCGCTATTTGCAGATGACATGATAATCTACTTAACAGACCCAAAAGGATCTACAAAGAAGCTACTAGAGTTAATAAATGAATTCAGCAAAGTGGCAGGATATAAAATCAACACGCACAAATCAAAGGCATTCCTGTATATCAGCAACAAAACCTCTGAAATGGAAATAAGGAAAACCACTCCATTCACAATATCCTCAAAGAAAATAAGATACTTGGGAATCAACCTAACAAAAGAGGTGAAAGATTTATACAATGAAAACTACAGAACCTTAAAGAGAGAGATAGAAGAAGATCTCAGAAGATGGAAAAATGTACCCTGTTCATGGATAGGCAGAACTAACATCATCAAAATGGCGATATTACCCAAAGTTCTCTACAGGTTTAATGCGATGCCAATCAGAATCCCAAAGACATTTCTTGTAGAAATAGATAAAGCAATCATGAAATTCATATGGAAAAACAAAAGACCCAGAATAGCAAAAGCAATTCTAAGCAGGAAGTGTGAATCTGGAGGTATAGCGATACCAGAGCTCAAACTGTACTACAAAGCAATAGTAACAAAAACAGCATGGTACTGGTACCAAAACAGGCAGGTGGACCAATGGTACAGAATAGAGGACACAGAGACTAATCCACAAAGTTACAACTATCTTATATTTGATAAAGGGGCTAAAAACATGCAATGGAGGAAGGATAGCATCTTCAACAAATGGTGCTGGGAAAATTGGAAATCCATATGCAACAAAATGAAATTGAATCCCTTTCTCTCGCCAGCCACAAAAGTTAACTCAAAATGGATCAAGGAGCTAGATATAAAAACAGAGACACTGCGTCTGATAGAAGGAAAAGTTGGCTACGATCTACATATTGTGGGGGCGGGCTCCAAATTCCTTAATAGAACGCCCGTAGCCCAAGAGTTAATGACAAGAATAAATAAATGGGACCTACTTAAACTAAAAAGTTTTTTCTCAGCAAGAGAAACAGTAAAAGAGGTAAATAGAGAGCCTACATCCTGGGAACAAATTTTTACCCCTCACACCTCAGATAGAGCCCTAATATCCAGAATGTACAAAGAACTCAAAAAATTAAACAATAAGATAACAAATAATCCAATCAACAAATGGGCCAAGGACCTGAACAGACACTTCTCAGAGGAGGACATACAATCAATCCACAAGCACATGAGAAAATGCTCACCATCTCTAGCAATCAGAGAAATGCAAATCAAAACCACCCTAAGATACCATTTCACTCCTGTAAGATTGGCAGCCATTATGAAGTCAAACAACAATAAGTGTTGGCGAGGATGTGGGGAAAAGGGCACACTTGTTCACTGCTGGTGGGACTGCAAAATGGTGAGGCCAATCTGGAAAGCAGTATGGAGATTCCTGGGAAAGCTGGGAATGGATCCACCATTTGACCCAGCTATTGCCCTTCTTGGACTATTCCCTGAGGACCTTAAAAGAGCACACTATACGGATACGGCCACATCAATGATTATAGCAGCACAATTCACAATAGCTAGACTGTGGAACCAACCTAGATGCCCTTCAATAGATGAGTGGATAAAAAAATTGTGGCAGCTATACACAATGGAGTATTATGCAGCACTAAGAAACGACAAAATCATAGAATTTGCAGGGAAATGGATGGCATTAGAGCAGATTATGCTAAGTGAAGCTAGCCAAGCCCTAAAAAACAAATGTCAAATGTCTTCTTTGATATAAAGAGAGCCACTAAGAATAGAACAGGAAGGAAGAGCATGAGGAAAAGACTAACAGTAAACTAAGACGAATGGGGGGAGAGAAAGCAAGAGAGAAGGGAAAACATATGGAAATGGTAGGAGACCTTCAGTGATACACAAAATTATAAGAGGTTATGAGGGGCAAGGGGGTGGGGGGAAAAAAAAAAAAAGGGGGAAAGAATTGAACAACAGCAGAGGAGGTAGAGAGGGAAGATGGGAGGGGAGGGGAGGGGAGGGGGGATAGTAGGGGATAGGAAAGGTAGCAGAATACAACAGTCACTAATAAGCCATTATGTAAAAATGTGAGTATGTAACAGAAGTGAGTCTGTATTATGTATTTGGGGAGTACAAAACCCAATTGAGTCAAATGTATGAAAGATGATATGTCTTGAGCTCTGTAATGTTTTGAACAATCAATAAAAAAAAAAAAAAAAAAAAAAAAAAAAAAGAACAAAGATAAGAATAAAAAAAAAAAAAAAAAAAAAAAAAAAAAAAAGAGTGAGGTGCAGAAGGACTATTGCAGACAGCTGATGTTGGAGACTGGGGTTCAGAAAGACTGTTGCAGAGAGGAGAGGGTGGACACTTGGGTGTAGAAAGATGGTACTAGAGAGCAGATGTTTTAAACTGGGGTGCAGAAGGCCTGTTACAGAGAGTTGAATTTGGAGAAGGGGTGCAGTAGGACTGTTACAGAGAGCAGAGTTTGGGAATTGGGTTGTAGAAGGATCTTACAGACAGCATATATTGAAGACTGAGGTGCAAAAGGACTTTTACACAGAGTAGAGGTTGGAGACTGAGGTGCAGAAAGACCAATGCAGAGAGCAGAGTTTGGAGACTGAGGTGCAGAAGGACTGTTGAAGAGCAGAGGTTGGAGACTTGGGAGTAGAAGGACTGTTGCAGAGAGCAGAGGTTGTGGATTGGGGTGCAGTAGGTCTGTTGCAAAGAGCAGAATTTCAGGACTGAAGTTCATAAGTGCTGTTACAGAGTGCCGAGGTTGGAGTCTTGAGTGCAGAAGGACTTATACAGAAAGCAGAGTTTGGAGTCTGGGGTGCTAGAGGACAGTTACAGAGAGCAGAGGTTGGAGACTGCAGTACAGAAAGACTGTTACAAAGAGCAGACGTTGGAGAGTGGGGTGCAGAAGGACAGTTACAGAGAGCGCAGTTTTGAGACTGGGGTTAAGAAGAAATGTTGCAGAGAGCAGACGTTGGAGAGTGGGGTGCAGAAGGACAGTTACAGAGAGCACAGTTTTGAGACTGGGGTTAAGAAGAAATGTTGCAGAGAGCAGAGTTTGGAGACTGGGGTGCAGAAGGACTTTTGCAGAGAGCAGAGGTTGGAGCCTGAGGTGCAGAAGGACAGTTGCAGAGAGCAGAGTTTGGAGAATGCAGAACAGAAGGACTGTTACAGAGAGTAGAGGTTGGAGACTGGGGTGCAGAAGGAATGTCACAGAGAGTAGTGTTTGGAAACTGGGTTGCAGAAAAATCTTATAGAGACCAGAGGTTGAAGACTGTGGTGAAGAAGGACTGATGCAGAGAGCAGACATTGGAGACTGGGGTGCAGAAGGATCATTGCAGAGAGTAGAGGTTGGAGACTTGGGTGTAGAAGGACTGTTGCAGAGAGCAGAGGTCTGAGACTGGGGTGCAGAAGGACGGTTGAAGAGAGCAGAGGTTGGAAACTGGGGTGCAGAAGGACTGTTACAGAGAGCAGAGGTTGGAAACTGGGATGCAGAAGAACTGATGCAGAAAGCAGAGTGTGGAGACTGGGATGCAGAAGGACTTTTGCAAAGAGCAGAGGTTGGAGACTGGGGTGGAGAATAAATGTTGTAGAGAGCAGATGTTGGAGACTGAGGTGCAGAAGGACTGTTACAGAGAGCAGAGGTTGAAGCCTGGGTGCAGCATACTGATACAGAAAGCAGAGTTTGGACACTGGGTTTCAGAAGGATTGTTACAGTGAGAAGAGTTTGGAAACTGCAGTACAGAAAGACTGTTACAGAGAGTAGAGTTTGTAGACTAGGGTGGAGAATTACTTTTGAAAAAATCAGATGTTTGAGACTTGGGTTCAGAAGGACTGTTGCAAAGAGGAGGTTGGAAACTGGGGTGGAGAAGAACTGTTGCAAAAAGGAGAGGTTCGAGATTTGGGTGCAGAGACTGTTGCAGAGAGTAGATGTCAGAGGACTGGGGTGGAGAAAGACTTTTGCAGAGAGAAGAATTTGGAGACTGAGGTTCAGAAGGACTGTTACAGAGAGCAGAGGTTAGAGACTTCAGTGCAGAAGGACTGATAAAGAAAGTAGAGTTTGGAGACTGCGGTGCAGAAGTACCATTACAGAGAGTAGAGGTTGGAGACTGGGGTGCAGAATAAATGTTGTAGAGAAAAGATTTTGGAGACTGTGGAGCAGAAGGACCATTGCAGAAAGCAGAGTTTGGAGACTGGGTTTGAAAGTATCTTACAGAGAGTAGAGGTTTCAGTCTGACGTGCAGAAGAATGTTACAGAGAGCAAAGTCTGAAGACTGGGGTTCTGAAAAACTGATACAGAAAGCAGAGTTTGGAGAATGGGGTGCAGAAGGACCATTACAGAGAGCAGAGTTTTGAGACTGCAGTACAGAAGGTCTGTTGCAGAGAGAAGACTTTGGAGACTGGGTTGCAGAAGGAGTGTTGCAGAGATCAAGGTTGAAGACTGGGGTGCAGAAGGGCTGTTGCAGAGAGAAGAGGTTGCAGAGTGAGGTGCAGAAGGACTGTAACTAAGAGCAGAGTTTGGAGACTGTTGTTCAGAAGGACTTATACAGAAAGGAGAGGTTGAAGACTTGTGTGAAGAAGGACCCTTACAGAGATCAGAGGTTGAAGACTGTGGTACAGAAGAACTGTTTTGGAGAACAGAGTTTGAAGACTGGGGTGCAGAAGGATCATTGCAGAAAGCAGAGTATTCAGACTGAGGTGCAGAAAGACTATTGCAGAAAGCTGATGTTCGAGACTAGGGTGCAGAAAGACTGTTGCAGAGAGAAGAGATTGGAGACTTGGGTGCAAAATGATCATTCCAGAGAGCAGTGATTGTAGACTGGGGTGTAGAACGTCTGTTACAGATTGCAGAATTTGGAGGTGAAGTAAGGGTGAAGTAAGGGGTGAAGTAAGACTGTTACAGAGAGCAGAGTTTGGGGATTGGGTTGCAGAAAGATCTTACAGACAGCAGAGGTTGGAGACTGAGGTGCAGAAGGACTGTTACAGAGAGTAGAGGTTGGAGACTGAGGTGCAGAAAGACCAATGCAGAGAGCAGAGTTTGGAGACAGAGGTACAGAAGGACTGTTGAAGAGCAGAGGTTGAAGAATTGGGTGTTGAAGGACTGTTGAAGAGAGCAGAGGTTGTAGATTGGGGTGCAGAAGGACTGTTGCAGAGAGCAGAATTTAAAGATTGAGGTTCATAAGGACTGTTACAGAGAGCAGAGTTTGGAGACTTAAGTGCAGAAGGACTGATACAGAAAGCAGAGTTTGGAGTCTGGAGTGCAAGAGGACAGTTACAGAGAGCAGAGGTTGGAGACTGCAGGACAGAAGGACTGTTACACAGAGCAGAGGTTGGAGAGTGGGGTGCAGAAGGACACTTACAAAGAGCACAGTTTTGAGACTGGGGTGAAGAAAAAATGTTGCAGAGAGCAGAGCTTGGAGACTGGGGTGCAGAAGTTCTCTTGCAGACAGCAGATTTTAGAGACTGGGGTGCAGAAGGACCCTTACAGAGAACAGAGGTTGGATACTGCGGTACATGAGGACTGTTACAGGGATCAGAGTTTGGAGACTGGGGTGCAGAATAATTGTTGTAGAGAACATAGTTTAGAGAGTGGGGTGCAGATGGACCATTGCAGATAGCATAGGTTGGAGACTGGGTTTCAGAAGGATCATACAGAGAGCAGAGTTTGAACACTGAGGTGCAGAAGAACTGTTGGAGAAAGCAGAGGTTGGAGTCTGAGGTGCAGAGGGACTTTTAAAAAGAGCAGAGTTTAGAGACCGGGGTGCAGAAGGACTGATACAGAAAGCAGAGTTTGAGACTGGGGTGCAGAAAAACCGTTACAGAGAGCAGAGTTTTGAGACTGAAGTACAGAAGTACGGATACAGAGAGCAGAGTTTGGAGACTGGGGTGGAAAAAACTGTTGTCGAGAACAGATTTTTGAGACTGGGGTGCAGATGGACTATTGCAGAAAGCAGAGGTTGCAGAGTGATGTGCAGAAGGACTGTTACAGAGAGCAGAGTTTGGAGACTGTGGTGCAGAAAGACTGATACAGAAAGTCGAGGTTGGAGAATGAGGTGCAGAAGGAACCTTATAGAGAACAGAGGTTGAAGACTGCGGTACAGAAGAACTGATGTAGAGAACAAGGTTGGAGACTGGGGTGCAGAGGGACCATTGCAGAGAGTAGACGTTGGAGTCTGGGCTGCCGAAGGAATTTTGCAGAGAGCAGGCGTTAGATACTGGGGTGCAGAAGGATTTTACAGAGAGCAAAGTTTGGAGACTGAGGTGCAGAAGGAGTGTTACAGAGAGCATATGTTGGAGACTGGGGTGCAGAATGACTGTTCAGAGTGCAGTGTTTGGAAACTGGGGTGCAGAAGGACTGTTGCAGAGAGAAGAGGTTGGAGACTGGGATGCAGAAAAACTGTTATAGAGAGCAGAGGTAGAAGCCTGGGATGTAGAACGACGGATACAGAAAGAAGAGTTTGGAGACTGGGGTGCAGAAGGACCGTTAGAGAGTATAGAGGTTGGAGAATGCGGAATAGAAAAATTGTTAAAAAGAGCAAAGCTTGGAGACAGGTGTGCAGAAGGATATTACAGCGAGCAGAGGTTGGAGACTGCGGTGCAATAGGACTGTTGCAGAGAGCAGAGGTTGGAGACTTGGGTGCAGAAAGACTGTTGCATAGAGCAGAGGTTGGAGACTGAGGTGCAGAAGGACGGTTAGAGAGACAAGACTTTGGAGACTGGGGTGCAGAAGGACTTTTACAGAGAGCAGACTTTGGAGACTGGGGTGCAGAAGGATCGTTGCAGAGAGCACAGTTTGGAGACTGGGGTGTAGAACGACTTTTACAGAGAGCAGAGGTTGAAGACGGCGGTGCAGTAGGACATTTACAGAGAGAACATGTTGGAGACTGATGTGCAGAAAAACTGTTTCAGAGAGCAATGTTTGGAGATGGGGTGCAGAAGGAGTGTTTCAGAGAGCAGAGGTTGGAGACAGGTGTTCAGAAAGATTTTACAGACAGGATAGGTTGGAGACTGGGGAGCAGAAGGACTGTTGCAGAGAGCAGAGGTTGGAGACTGGGGTGCAGAAGGCCTGTTACAGAGAGAAGTGCTTGGAGACTGAGGTGCAGAAGAATCGTTGCTGAGAGCAGAGTTTTCAGACTGAGGTGCAGAAGGACTGCTACAGAAAGCAGAGGTTGGAGACTGAGGTGCATAAGGAGTGTTACAGAGAGCAAAATTTGGAGACTGGGGTGCAGAAGGACTGTTTCTGTTTGATACAGAAAGCAGAGCTTGATGACTGGGGTGAAGAAGGACTGTTTCAGAGAGCAGAGGTTGGAGACTGAGGTGGGGAACGACTTTAACAGAGAGGAGAGTTTGAATAATATGGTCCTGATGTACTGATACTGAAACCACGGTTGAATACTGGGGTGCAGAGGGACTCTTACAGAGAACAGAGATGGGAGACTGTGGTACAGAAGGACTGTTACAGAGAGCAGAAGTTTGAGACTGGGGTGCAGAAAAATTGTTGTAGAGAAAAGAATTTGGAGACTGGGGTGCAGAAGGACCATTGCAAATAGCAGAGGTTGGAGACTGGGTTTCAGAAGGATTATACAGAGAGCAGAGTTCGGACACTGAGGTGCAGAAGCACTGTTACAAAGAGCAGAGGTTGGCGATTGAGGCGCAGTAGGACTGTTGCAGAGAGCAGAGGTTAAAGTCTGAGGTTCAGAAAGACTGTTACTGAGAGCAGAGTTTAGAGACGGGGTGCAGAAGGACTGATACAGAAAGCAGATTTTGGAGACTGAAGTGCACAAGAACCGTTACAGAGAGCACAGGTTGGAGACTGCAGTACAGAAGGACAGTTACAGAGATAAATGGTTGGAGACTGGCGTGGTAAACGACTATTGCAGAGAGCAGATTTTGGAGACTGGGGTGCAGAAGGACTGTTGCAGAGAGCAGAGGTTTAAGACTTGGGTGCAGCAGGACTCTTGCAGAGAGCAGAGGTGGCAGAGTGAGGTGCAGAAGCACTGATACAGAGAGCAGAGTTTGGAGACTGTGGTGCAGAAGGACTGATACAGAAAGCAGAGGTTGGAGAATGGGGTGCAGAAGGACCCTTACAAAGAGCAGAGTTTTGAGACTGATGTGCAGAAGAACTGTTACAGAGAGCAGAGGTTGGAGACTGGTGTGGAGAAGAAATGTTGCAGTGTGCAGTGTTCGGAGACTGGGTTGCAGAAGGACTGTTGCAGAGAGCAGAGGTTGGAGACTGGGGTGAAGAAGGACTGTTGTAGAGAGAAGATGTTTGAGACTGGGGTGCAGAATTACTATTGCAGAGAGCAGAGGTTGGAAACTGGGGTGCAGTAGGACTATTGCAGAGAGCAGAGGTTTCAGACTAAGGTGCAGATGGACTGTTAAAGTGAGCAGAGTATGGAGACTGTGGTGCAGAATGATTGTTACAGAGAGCAGATTTTGGAGACTGGGGTGAATAATTATCTTAGAGAGACCAGAGGTTGGAGACTGGGGTGCAGAAGGAGCTTTGCAGAGAGCAGAGGTTGGAGATGAGGTGCAGAAAGACTGTTATAGAGAGCAAAGGTTGGTGACTGGGGTGAAGAAGGACTGATACAGAGAGCAGAGTTTGGAGACTGCAGTACAGCAGGACTGTTACAGAGAGCAGAGTTTGCAGACTGCGGTGCAGAAGGACTGTTTTCAGAAAACAGAGGTTGTAGACTGGTGTGCAGAAGGACTGTTACAAAGAGCAGATTGTTGAGACTGATGTTCAGAATTACTGTTACATAGAGTAGAGTTTAGAAACTGGGGTGAAGAAGGATCTTACACAGAGTAGATGTTGGAGACTAGGGTGCAGAAGGACTGTTGCAGAGAGCAGAGGTTGGAGACAGGGGTGTAGAATGATCGTTGCAGAGACAAGAGTTTTGAGACTGGGATGCAGAAGGCCTGATAAAGAGAGCAGAGTTTGAAGAATGGGGTTTAGAAGGACTGTTATGGAGAGCAGAGTTAGGAGAAAGGGTGGCAGAAGGATCTTCCAGAGAGCAGAGTTTGGAGACTGAGTTGCAGAAAGACTGTTACAGAGAGCAGTGGTTGAAGACTGGGGTCAGAAGGATCGTGCAGAGAGCAGAGGTTTCAGACTGAGATGTAGAAGGACTGTTACAGAGAGCAGAGGTTGAAAACTGAGGTGCAGAAGGAGTGTTACAGGGAGCAGATTTTAAAGACTGTGTTGCAGACAGATCTTACAAAGAGCAGAATTTGAAGATTGAGGTGCAAAGGATTGTTGCAGAGAGCAGATTGTTCAGACTAAGATGCAGAAGGACTGTTGCAGAGAGCAGATATTGTAAACTGGGGTGCAGAAAGACCGCTACAGATAGCAGAGGTGGAATCTGGCTTTCAGAAGGCCTGTCACAGAGAGCAGAGTTTTGAGACTGTTTTGCAGAAGGACTGTTACAGAGAGCAGAGTTTTTAGTCTGGGTTTCAGAAAAATCTTACAGAGAGCAGAGGTTGGAGATTGAGGTGCAGAAGAACTGTTGCAGAGAGCAGAGTTTGGAGAATAGGTTACAGAAAGACTGTTGCAGAGAGTAGATGTTGGAGACTGTTGTTCAGAAGGACTGTTTCAAAGAGCAGAGGTTTGAAAATGGGGTGAAGAAAGAGTTTTGCAAAGAGCAGAGTTTGGAGACTGAGGTGCAGAAGGACTGTTACAGAGAGCAGAGGTTGGAGACTGTTGTGAAGAAGGACTGATAAAGAAAGCAGAGATTGGAGACTGGGGTGCAAAAGGACCTTTACGGAGAGCAGAGTTATGAGACTTCGGTACAGAAGGACTGTTCCAGAGACCAGAGTTTGGATATTGGAGAGAAGAAGGACTGTTGCAGAGGACAGAGTTTGGAGACTGGGGTTCAGCTGGGCCATTGCAGAAAGCAGAGTTTAGAGACTAGGGTTCAGAAGTAATTTTACAAAGAGCAGAGTTTGGAAACTGGGGTGCAGAAGAATCTTACAGAGAGCAGAGGTTGGAGATTGATGTGCAGTTGGATTCTCACAGAGAGCAGAGTTAGGAGACTGGGGTGCAGAAGTACTGTTGTAGAGATCAGATGTTGGTAACTAGGTGCAGACGAACTGTTGCAGAGAGCAGAGGTTGGAGAATTGGGTGCAGAAGGACTGTTGCAGAGAGCAGAGTTTGGAGACTGAGGTGCAGAAGGACTGTTATATAGAGAAGAGGTTTGAGACTGTGCTGCCGAATGACTGTTACAGAGAGCAGAGTTTGGAGACTGGGTTCCTGAAGAATCTTACATTGAGCAGAGGTTGGAGACTGAGATTCAGTTGGACTGTTACAGAGAGCAGTGGTTGGAGACTGGGGTGCAGAAGGATCTTGGAGAGCAGAGGTATCAGACTGAGGTGCAGAAACACTGTTACAGAGAGCAGAGGTTGGAGGCTGAGGTGTAGAAGGACTGTTACAGAGAGCAGAGTTAGGAGACTAAGGTTCAGAAGGACTTTTACAGAAAGCAGAGGTTGGAAATTTGGGTACAGAAGGACCGATAAAGAGAGCAAAGTTTGTAGACTGTGGTATAGAAGGACTGTTACAGAGAGCAGAGATTGGAGACTGGGGTCCAGAAGGACTGTTACAGAGAGCACAGGTTGCAGACTGAGATGCAGAAAGATCTTGGAGAGCAGAGGATTCAGACTGAGGTGCAGAAGGACTGTTACAGAGAGCAGAGGTTGGAGACTGAGGTTTAGAAGGACTGTTACAGAGAGCAGAGGTTGAAGACTGGGGTTCAGAAAGACTGATACAGAAAGCAGAGGTTGGAGACTAGAGTGCAGAAGGACCTTTTCAGAGAGCAGAGGTTGAAGACTGCGTTACTTAAGGACTGTTACAGAGAGCAGATATTGGAGACTGGTGAGCAGAAGGACTGTTGCAGAGGACAGATGATGGAGACTGGGGTGCCCCAGGACACTTGCAGCAAGCAGAGGGTGGAGCCTGGGGTGGAGAAGTAATGTTAGAGAGATCAGAGTTTGGAAACTGGAGTGCAGAAAGATCTTACAGAGATCAGAGGTTGGAGACTGTGGTGCAGAAGGACTGTTGCAGAGATCATACATTGGAGACTGGGGTCCAGAAGGATCATTGCAGAGAGGAGAGTTTGGAGACTGTGGAACAGAAGGACTGTTGCAGAGAGCAGATGTTGAAGACTGGGATGCCGATGATTCTTACAGAGAGCAGAGGTTGGAGACTCTGGTGCAAAAGGACTGTTGCAGAGAGCAGAGGTTGGAGACTGGTGTTGAGAAGAATCGTTGCAGAGAGAAAAGGTTGGAGACTGGGGTGCAGAAGGCCTGTTACAGTGAGCCGAGGTTGGAGACAGGGTTTCAGAGGTACTGTTACAGAGATCAGAGGTTGGAGACTGTTGTGCAGAAGGACTGAGAGAGAGTGCAGAGTTTAAAAACTTGGTTGCAGAAGGATCTTACAGAGAGCAGAGTTTGGAGCCTGAGGTGCAAGAGGACTGTTACAGAGAGTAGTGGTTGGAGACTGGGGTGCAGAAGGATCGTACAGAGACCAGAGGTTTTATACTGAGGTGCAGAAGGACTTTTACAGAGAGCAGAGGTTGGATAATGAGGTGCAGAAAGACTGTTACAGAGAGCACAGGTTGGAGACTGAGGTGCAGAAGGACTGTTACAGAGAGCAGAGTTTGGAGACTGAGGTGCAGAAGGACTGCTACAGAGCAGAGGTTGCAAATTGGGGTGAAGAAAGACCAATACCGAGAGCAGAGTTTGGAAACTGCGGTATGGAAGGACTGTAACAGAGAGCAGATTTTTAAGACTGAGGTGCAGAAGGACTATTACAGAGTGCAGATGTTGGAGACTGTGGTGAAGAAGGACTCTTACAGAGAGCAGATATTGGGGACTTGGGTGGAAAATGAATGTAACAGAGAGCAGAGTTTTGAAACTGGGGAGCAGAAGGATATTACAGAGAGGAGAGGTTGGAGATTGATGTGCAGTAGGATTTTCACAGAGAGCAGAGTTTGGAGACTGGGGATCAGAATAACTGATAGAGAAAGCAGAGATTGGAATTTGTGGTGAAGAAAGAAGGTAACAGAGAGCAGAGTTTGGAGACTGCAGTACAGAAGGACTGTTAAAGAGAGCAGAGGTGGAGACTGGGGTGCAGAAGGACTGTTGCAGAGAGAAGATGTTGGTAACTAGGGTGCACAAGGACTGTTGCAGAGAGCAGAGGTTGGAGACTGGGGTGCAGTAGGACTGTTGCAGAAGTAGAGGTTGGAAACTAAGGTGCAGAAGGACTGTTACAGAAAGAAGAGGTTGGAGACTGTAGTGCTGAAGGACTTAAACAGAACGCAAAGGTTGGAGACTGGGGTGCAGAAGGACTGTTACAGAGAGCAGATGTTGGAGACTGGTTTGCAAAAGGACTGTTAAAGAGAGCAGAGGTTAGAGACTGGGGTGCTGAAGGACTGTTGCTGAGAGCAGAATTTGGAGAGTGGGATGGTGAAAAATTGTTGCAGAGAGAAGATTTTGGAGACTGGGGTGCAGAAGGACTGTTGCAGAGAGCACATGTTGGAGACTGGGGTGCAGAAGGACTGTTAAAGAGAGCAGTGGTTGGAGACTGGGGTGCAGACGGATTGTTACAGAGAACAGAGTTTGGCGACTGGAGTGCATAAGGATCTTACAGAGAGCAGAGGTTGGAGACTGGGGTGTAGAAGGACTCTTGCTGAGTGCAGAGGTTGGAGACTGGGGTGGAGAAGAATCGTTGAAGAGAGAAGAGTTTATAGATTGGGGTTCAGAAGGCCTGTTACAGAGAGCAGAGTTTCGAGACTGAGTTGCAGAATTCCTGTTATAGAAAGCAGATGTTGGAAACTGTTGTGAAGACAGACCGTTATAGAGAGCAGAGTTTGGAGACTGGGTTGCAGAAGGGTCTTACAGAGAGCAGAGGTAGGAGACTCAGGTGCAGAAGGACTGTTACAGAGACAAGAGTTTGGAGTCTGGGTTAGTCAAGGATCTTACAGAAAGCAGATTTTTGAGAGTGAGGTTCAGAAGGACTGTTACAGAGAGCAGAGGTTGGAGACTGAGCTGTAGAAGGACTGTTACAGAGAGCAGAGTTTGAGACTGGGGTTCAGAGGGTTCGTTGCAGACAGCAGAGTTTTAAGACTCAGGTGAAGAAGGACTGTTGCTGAGAGCAGAGGATGGAGACTGGGGATTAGAAGGACTGTTACAGAGTGCAGAGTTTGGAGAGTGAGGTGCAAAAGGACTGTTACAGAAAGCAGAGGTTGGAAATTGGGGTGTAGGAGGACCATTACAGAGAAAAGAGGTTAGAGACTGCGGTACAGAATGACTGTTACAGAGAGCTGATCTCGGAGGCTGGAGAGGAGAAGGACTGTTACAGAGGACAGAGATTGGAGACTTCGGTGGAGAAGAAATGTTACAGAGAGCAGAGTTTAGAGACTGGAGTGCAGAAGTATTTTACTCATAGCAGAGGTTGGAGACAATGGTGCACAAGGATTGTTGCAGAGAGCAGACGTTGGAGACTGGGGTCCAGAAGGATCTTTCCAGAGAGCAGAGTTTGGAGACTGGGGTGCAGAAGGACCGTTACAGAGACCAGAGTTTGGAGACTGCGGTATAGAAGGACTGTTAAAGAGAGCAGAGGTGGGTCACTTGGTTGCAGAAGGACTGTTACAGAAAGCGCAGGTTGGAGACTGAGGTTAAGAAGGATAGATACAGAGAGTGGAGGTTGGAGACTGGGGTGCAGAAAGACTGTTGCAGAGAACACAGGTTGGAGACTGGGGTGCAGAAGAACTGTTGCAGAGAGCAGATTTTTGAGACTGAGGTGCAGAAGGACTGTTGCAGAGAGCAGAGGTTGTTGACTGGGATGCAGAAGGATCTTACAGAGAGCAGAGGTTGGAGACTGAGGGCAGAAGGACAGTTACAGAGAGAACAGGTTGGAGACTGGGGTGCAGAAGAAATGTTGAAGAGAGCATAGATTTGACACTGGGGTGCAGAAGGACTGTTTCAGAGAGCAGATATTGGAGACTGAGGTGCAGAAGGACTCTTAGAAAGAGCAGAATTTGGATACTGGAGTGCAGAAGGACTGATACAGATAGCACAGTTGATAGACTGGGTTGCAGAATGATTTTTGAAGAGAGTAGAGTTTTCAGACTTAGGTGCAGAAGAACTGTTGCAAAGAGCAGATATTTGAGAGTGGGGTGCAGAAGGATTCTTTCAGAGAGCAGAACTTGGAGACTGGGGTGCAGAAGGATTCTTTCAGGGAGCAGAGGTTGGAGACTGGGGTGCAGAAGGCCTGTTAAAGATATCACAGTTTGGAGACTGTTGTGCAGAAGGATATTATAGAGAGAAGAGTTTGGAGACTGAGGTGTAGAAGGACTTTTACAGAGAGCAGAGTTTGGAGACTGGTGTTCAGAATGATTGTTGCAGAGAGCAGAGTTTTCAGACTGAGGTGCAGAAAGAGTGTTGCAGAGAGCAGATGTTCACGACTGGGGTGCAGAAGGAGTGTTTCAGAGAGCAGAACTTGGAGACTGGGTTGGAGAAGGATTTTTGCAGGGAGCAGAGGTTGGAGACTGGGGTGCAGAAGGACTTGTATAGAGAGCAGAGGTTTTAGTCTGGGGTGCAGAAGGCCTGGTACAGAGAGCAGATCTTTGACACTGTTGTGCAGAATGATTGCTGATAGCTGGTGAGCCTCCTTCTGGACACTTTTTTTTTTTCGCACAGTCCATCAGGCCCTCTCTCCTCACCCTGCTCTCTTTTGGCTTTATGAGCACCTTTGACTTCCACAGTCACTCTATGCCATGACTCCCAGGCCTGTCTCCTGGGAACCTGTCCTGCTGCCTCCAGGAATCTCCTTGGGGAGACCCCGCAGGTACCCAGACTCCAGGCCCAACCTACTTTCCTCCTTTCCTCTCCCCAGACAGGCTCCTTCTCATTTTTTAAATATTTTAATGAGTGATCCCACTTCCACTCAGCTACCCCCATACCAGGTCCCCTCTTGTGTCCTTGTCACCAGGACTTTAAAGTGCTCCACCCAGGGCTCCTCTTCAGAGCTTTTCCCAAAGCTCCAAATGTCACATCTTCAGTTACCAGATATTTCCTTTTAATCTTGTTTTGGCACCCGATTACTCTACCTGACTACATGAAGGAATTCTAACCAAAGCACATGGACTGTAGAGACTATTATGGCTTAGAAATAAGGTATCCCCCCACCAAAAGCTCAGGGTAAGCCACAGTAGCAGTGTTCAGAGGTGAAATGATTAGACTGTGAGACTCGTGACCTAATCTGTGGATCCATCCATTTTGTGGGTTAATTATCTGAAAGGACCACTGTACTGAGAGAAGTGTGGGCAGGTGGAGTGTGGCCAGGGACATTCCCTGGGAATCACATCTTGTCCCCTGCGAACTGTCTCCTCCCGTCCCCTCCCCCACCCCAACCTTCTGGCTGCCATGAGCTAGGAATGCTTCCCCCCTTGTTCCCTTCCACCTCGGCGTCCCACCTCATCTCAGGACGGCAGCAATGGGTCAGCTGGCCCCAGACCAAACCTCCAAGCCAGGAGGCCAGAGTGCATCTCCCCCTCCGGATTGTTCTGGTCAGGACTGTGGTAACTGTAGCAACTGTTGACTGACCCAGGGAGTAAGTGTTTTGAGTAGATTGGACCCACAACCGTTTCCTAAATTTACAGATTCTGTCATTTTCAGAGCTCAAGCCATTTCCTTCTGGATGGCTTGTTTCCAGCCTCCCTCACCTAGAATGTGGTCTACTAGTGATTATTGAGATTCTCCAGCCATCCTGGTCCTGCCCATTTGCACACCACAGCTAGCTCCTAGGCAGAGAGACCCATGGACCTCCTGCTGCCCACTGAGGAGAGAAGAGAGATTTTCTGAGTAGCCTGTTAGAAGTCCATTCTTATTTTTTTTACAGACCACACTCAGAGGGCATGTTTCAGGCAGTCCTTCACATGCATCTTTGAGAAATCAGACTCACAATGATTTTTGTGATTCTCTCCCAGGCTCCAATAACCACCGCTCTACTCCCTACTTCTCTGAGATCAACTTTTTAGCTTCTACTAAGAAGTGAAAAACTGCTATTTCTCTTTATGTGTCTGGCTTATTTCACTTAATATAATGTTTCCCATGAGCTAATTTTAAATAGAAACTGCACAACAAATTCTTTTATGTCAGATTTAAATTTTATTCTGAAGAGATAATTGGAAATGGTCACATATATTTATGTAAGAAAATGTTCATTAAAATATTTATAGGACTGGAGATGATCTGAATGTTTAGCCAAAGGGGAGAGATTAAGTTTATTTAAGAGAGATGTAAGCTTATTGATCATCTCAATAGATGCAGAAAAAGCATTTAACAAAATATAGCACCCCTACCTGTGAAAACAGTAGAAACACTAGTGACAGAAGGAACTTTATAAAAGCATTGTAAAAGATATGCTAAACCCAAGGCAGCATCATTCTAAGTAGAGAAAGGTTGAAAGCATTCACTCTAAAAACTGGAAGGAGACAGGGTGCCCCCTCTTTCACCACTTCTATTCGACTTCATTATTGAAATTGCCAGAGCCATTGGACAAAAGAAAGAAATTAAACGTATACAAATAGGTCAAGAAGAATTAAATCTCACTCTTTGCTGATAGGATCATGTCATCTTCTTAAATTTTTTATTAGATCATAATAGTTATACATAGAAGTTGTGTTGATTTGGAAAAGATTCTACGTGCATGGAATCTGATTTACTCCATTCAGTCACCACCCCCCATCTCCCTCCCCTTCCCGCCCCATTCTCCTTTCTCTACAGATCTTTCTTTGGGTCATTTATCTGTTAATTTCTGACTGGTGCTTTCTACATATACATACAGGTGCAGTCCCCTGTGATAGACTTCCATGTGCACATAACATGATCTGCGTAAAGACCTTTCACATTTCCTCCCTTCCCAAACCTCTCCGCCCTCTCATTTTCCTTCTACTCCACTGATCTTTCCAGTATACTTAATATAGCCAGTCCAACCCCACTTCATCAACTTCTTTTCTCTATTTTGCTCTGGCCCTGATAATTTCAGCATTGTACAGGAATAATTAACTACTGCCTTTCTGAACACAGAGATCAAGATTGATGTAAAATGAAAAAAACTCTACATTGGAAAACACTGAAGGCAACACCGACTGCTTCTGCAGATGATGACTCTGCTTTGTAAATTTTTTTTAACATTTGCAATGAAAAGGAACTTCTCCAAAAATCCTATGTTTACATAAAAGGACAACAGGAGACAGAGAATACTGAGACAGTGAAAAATGACTTCACACCATGATGAGGTTGAATGGCTTTCTGTTGCCTTCTAGCAATTCTCTGGTTACTCCCACCCACCATCACCCCTGCAAATGTGTGTGTCTCCATGGATCTGATTTCCTGAGAACAGTCCCACAGGTTATCAGTCTCCAGGCTGCTTTTCATTCGATATTATTTGCCATGTCGCTGTAGATTAACAAGCCTGTTTGGGGTGCTCTCAGTCCATTCTCATCATGGTCTCTTTTTCTCTGTTTTGTAGCTATGACAACATTGGAAATGAGCAATCAATCATTTGTCACTGAATTCATCTTCTTGAATTGTTCCAACCACTTCAACCTACAGGGCTGGTTCTTCCTGCTCTTTCTGGTAATTTACCTGACCACTCTCCTGGGGAACATGCTCATAATAGTGACCACCAGGGTCAGTCCTGCTCTCAATACTTCAATGTACTTTTTCCTCAGCAATTTGAGCTTCTTGCACGTCTGCTACACATCCACCACCCTCTCAGTACTGCTGGTGAACTTTTTCTGGGAGAAGGCCATTTCTTATTAGGGCTGCCTTTCCCAGATCTTCTTCTTGGTGACAAGTCCTTGCACAGAAGGCTTCTTACTGGCTGTGTGGCAAGTATGACTGCTGTGTGGGCACCTGCTGTCCTCCTCAGTACCAATTCATCATGAGTGTGAAGGTCTGTGTTGGCCTGGTGACTGGGTCCTGGCTGTGTGGGCTGGTGAATATGGTCACACAAAAGGTGCTGGCCATCACACTCACTCTGTGTGGGCCCCACCAGATAAGCCACTTTCTCTGTGACACCCCATTGCTCCTGAAGCTCTCCTGCTCAGACACCTCTGTCAACGAGTCTGCGCTCCACGTTGTCAGAGCCACCATGGGCCTGAGCCCCTGCCTCTTCACTGCAGGCTCCTATGCACTCATCATGGCGGCCGTCCTGGGGATTCCCTCTGCCCAGGGCAGGAGGAAGGCCTTCTCCACCTGTGCGTCCTCTCTCACTGTCATGGTGGTCTTCTATGGAACAGCCAACTTCCACTATGACAGGCCCAGAGAAGGCTGGACATGGACACCCTGGTCTCTGTGCTCTTCTGTGTGGTGAGCCCTCTGTTGAGCCCTGTAATTCACAGCCTGAGAAGCAACGAGGTCCAGAGTACCCTGAGGAAGCTGGCTGGAGGGTGTGCATCCCCTTTGCACGATTAAAGTCTAGACCAATCTTCAAACTGGAGTATACAGTCATCTGAAAAAGATGCTTCCCAGGGACATGTAGGCACTTGGTTAGAGAGTCTGTATCTGGAGCTTCAACTCCAACTCCCGCTTTTAAAATCTCTGAGACTCCTTTCTCTCCTCTCTTTTCACAAACACCCTTTACCCACTTTCAGGTTCAAGTGTGTTGGACACCTTGTGTGGGTGTTCAGCACCATCTCTGTCCTTCTGTCTTCTCCTCACACCGAAGGGACAGAAAGTACGAGAACCTAGTTTCCCACACTCCCCTTCTTGCAGGCCTCCATTTTAGGAGGTTCTGTCAAGATCAGCCAAACACTAGGCAGAGAGGAAGAAAGGAAAGGAAGAAAGCGGGTTCTTTTGGATCCCATAACAGCAGCAGCAAACCAGCCCTTTAGACGCAGGAACTGATCTTGTTGGTGCCAGGAGCTGTGTGTGCAGGCTCCTAGACAGCTGTTCCTGAATGTGGGTCACAGTAGCATGGAATGAGCGTCTTTTTCCAGGGAAGTTAGTGTTTCCATATATGGGGTGGTGTCACCTGCCCTATTTTTCTTTTTTCTTTCAGATCTCCTAACCATTTTATAACTTTTTTCTGTGTCAACTTCCTCTACCCTAAGACATCAAGAGTCGTTCTTCATCTCTACCTTACCACGGTGGCACTGACCACAATAGTGGTTTACATCAGAGATGGTTCTAGATAACAGATCTGAGGAGGTAGGTTGGATGTCTGACCTGAGGGAATTGAATATGTTGATGATGTCACAGCTCATGGGAAATGAGACCTGATAATTCCTGGTGTGCAATGACCCAACAGAGACTTTAAGTTATCGTGGCCTGAAATCAAATGTCTATGGAAAACTGAGCTTTGGAATAACACCATCGACCTTCAGGGTGGGAATGAACATTACAACATGACTACAGACTGCTGTTACTGACTGGAGTGGGAGACTTACAGAAAGAAAATGATAGGTTCAAGCATTATATTCCTCCTTCAAGTCAGGTACAGATCATCAGAAATATTTTCTCTCTGGAAACTGATAAAGGTTAATATAAGAATAAAACATCCATTTCTCCAAATTGCAGAAGTACAAAGAAAATTATAAATCCACAATTTCTCCAGGTCTCTCTTATATCAATTAGGACATTAATGGGGGAATGATTGAGACCCTGTTAATTAGAATGGCAAAATACCAGTGGAATTTGACAAATCTCAGAGCCTTGAACCCTGAAATCTCCATTAACCCTCTTTGCTGTCAGAAGCAGCCCCTCCTCCCCGAGGAGAAGAGCTTTCCCTAAATTGAAGACCCTATGGTGACTCTACCTGGGCAGTTGTCTTTTTTTTTGTTTGTTTTTAAGAGAGTGAGAGAGGAGAGGAGAGGAGAGGAGAGGGGGGCAGAGAGAGAGAGAGAGAGAGAGAGAGAGAGAGAGTGTTTTTTTCTATTGTTTGTTTTTATTTATTTTTTTTATTGTCGGTCGTTCAAAACATTACATAGTTCTTAATACATCATATTTCACAGTTTGATTCAAGCGGGTTATGAACTCCCAACTTTACCCCGTATACAGATTGCTTTATCACATCAGTTACCCTTCCATTGATTGACATATTGCCTTTCTAGTGTCTGATGTATTCTGCTGTCTGTCCTATTCTCTACTATCCCCCCTCCCCTCCCCTCCCCTCCCCTTTTCTCTCTCTACCCCTTCTACTGTAAATCACTTCTTCCATTTATATTATCTTGTCTTACCCCTTCTTTCCTCTTATATATCATTTTGTATAACCCTGAGGATTGCCTTCCATTTCCACACGATTTCCTTCTCACTCCCTTTCCCTCCCACCTTTCATCCCTGTTTAATGTAAATTTTCTTCTCAAGCTCTTAGTCCCTACCCTGTTTTAGTTTACACCCCTTATATCAAAGGGGTCATTTGGTATTTGTTTTTTAAAGATAGACTCGCTTCACTTAGCATAATCTGCTCTAATGCCATCCATTTCCCTCCAAATTCTATGATTTTGTCATTTTTTAATGCAGAGTAATACTTCATTGTGTATAAATGCCACATTTTTTTATCCATTCATCTATTGAAGGGCATCTAAGCTGATTCCATAATCTTGCTATAGTGAATTGTGCTGCTATGAACATCGATGTAGCAGTGTCTCTGTAGCATGCTCTTATTAGGTCTTTAGGGAATAGACCGAGAAGGGGAATAGCTGGGTCAAATGGTGGTTCCATTCTCAGCTTTCCAAGAAATCTTCATACTGCTTTCCAAATTGGCTGCACCAATTTGCAGTCCCACCAGCAATGAACAAGAGTACCCTTTTTCCCGCATCCTCTCCAGCACTTATTGTTGTTTGACTTCCTAATGGCTGCCAATCTTACTGGAGTGAGATGGTATCTTAGGGTAGTTTTGATTTGCATTTCTCTGACTGCTAGCGATGGTGAGCATTTTTTCATGTACTTATTGATTGATTGTATGTCCTCCTCTGAGAACTGTCTGTTCAGGTCTTTGGCCCATTTATTGATTGGGTTATTTGTTATCTTATTGTCTAATTTTTTGAGTTTTTTGTATATTCTGGTTATTAGGGCTCTATCTGAAGTGTGTGGATTAAAGATTTGTTCCCAGGATGTAGGCTCCCTGTTTATCTCTCTTATTGTTTCTTTTGCTGAGAAAAAACTTTTTAGTTTGAGTAAGTCCCATTTGTTGATTCTAGTTGTTAACTCTTGCGCTATGGGTGTCCTATTGAGGAATTTGGGGCCCGATCCCACAGTACGTAGCTCATAACCAACGTTTTCTTCTATCAGATGCCGTGTTCCTGATTTAATATCAAGCTCCTTAATCCATTTTGAGTTAACTTTTGTGCATGGCGAGAGATAGGGATTCAGATTCATTTTGATGCAAATGGATTTCCAGTTTTTCCAGCACCATTTGTTGAAGATGCTATCCTTCCTCCATTGCATGCTTTTAGCCCCTTTATCAAATATAAGATAGTTGTAGTTTTGTGGATTGGTTACTGTATCCTCTATTCTGTACCATTTGTCCACCCGCCTGTTTTGGTACCAGTACCATCCTGTTTTTGTTACTATTGCTCTGTAGTATAGTTTGAAGTCTGGTATCGCTATACCGCCTGATTCACACTTCCTGCTTAGCATTGTTTTTGCTATTCTGGGTCTTTTATTATTCCATATGAATTTCATGATTCTTTTATCTATTTTGACAAGAAATGCCGTTGGGATTTTGATTGGCATTGCATTGAACTTATAGAGAACTTTTGGTAATATCGCCATTTTGATGATGTTAGTTCTGCCTATCCATGAGCAGGGTATATTTTTCCATCTTCTAAGGTCTTCTTCTATATCTTTCTTTAGGGTTCTGTAATTTTCATTATATAAATCTTTCACCTCTTTTGTTAGGTTGATTCCCAAGTATTTTATTTTTTGGGGGGATATTGTGAATGGAGTAGTTGTCCTCATTTCCGTTTCAGAGGATTTGTCGCTGATATACAGGAATGCCTTTGATTTATGCGTGTTGATCTTATATCCTGCCACTTTGCTGAATTCATTTATTAGCTCTAATAGCTTCTTTGTATACCCTTTTGGTTCTGCTAGGTATAGGATCATATCATCTGCAAATAGTGATAATTTAAGTTCTTCTTTTCCTATTTTTATGCCTTTAATTTCTTTCGTCTGTCTAATTGCTCTGGCCAGTGTTTCGAGGACTATGTTGAACAGAAGTGGTGAGAGAGGGCATCCCTGTCTTGTACCAGATCTTAGAGGGAATGCCTTCAATTTTTCTCCATTCAGAATGATGCTGGCCTGTGGCTTATCATAGATTGCTTTTACAATGTTGAGGAATGTTCCAGTTATCCCTAATTTTTCTAGAGTTTTGAACATAAAGGGATGCTGTACTTTGTCGAATGCTTTTTCTGCATCTATCGAGATGATCATATGGTTCTTATTTTTAAGTCTATTGATGTGGTGAATAACATTTATTGATTTCCATATATTGAACCAGCCTTGCATCCCAGAGATGAATCCTACTTGATCGTGGTGTATAATTTTTTTGATATGTATTTGAATCCGATTCGCCAGAATTTTATTGAGGATTTTTGCCTCAAGGTTCATTAGAGATATTGGTCTGTAGTTTTCTTTCTTTGAAGTGTCTTTGTCTGGTTTGGGAATCAGGGTGATGTTGGCCTCGTAGAATAAATTTGAAAGTTCTCCCTCTTTTTTTTATTTTCTGAAATACCTTGAAAAGTATTGGTGTTAGTTTCTCTTTAAAGGTTTTGTAAAACTCTGCTATATACCCATCCAGTCCTGGGCTTTTCTTAGTTGGTAATCTTTTGATGGTTTCTTCTATGTCCTCTATTGTTATTGGTCTGTTTAGGTTGTCTATATCCTCCTGACTCAATCTGGGCAGGTCATAAGACTTAAGAACTTTTTCTATGCCTTCACTATCTTCTATTTTATTGGAGTATATGGATTCAAAATAATTTCTGATTATCTTCTGTATTTCTGAAGTGTCTGTTGTGATATTACCTTTTTCATCCCGTATGTTAGTAATTTGAGTTCTCTCTCTTCTTCTCTTCGTTAGCATAGCTAAGGATCTGTCAATTTTATTTATTTTTTCAAAGAACCAACTTTTAGTTTTGTCAATTTTTTCAATTGTTTCTTTTGTTTCAATTTCATTTATTTCAGCTCTGATTTTAATTATTTCTTGCCTTCTACTTCTTTTGCTGTTGTTTTGCTCTTCTTTTTCTAGGATTATGAGATGAAGTGTGAGATCATTTATTTGTTGGTTTTTTTCTTTTTTTTTTTTGAGGAATGAACTCCAAGCAATGAATTTTCCTCTTAGAACTGCTTTCAATGTGTCCCATAGATTCCGATATGTTGTGTCTGTGTTTTCATTTGACTCTAGGAAGTTTTTAATTTCCTCCTTGATGTCTTCTATAACCCATTGATCATTCAGCAACCTATTGTTTATTCTCCAACTGATGCTTGATTTTTCCTTCCTTCTTTTATCATTGATTTTCAGTTTTATTCCATTATGATCAAATAAGATGCATGGTATTATCTCTACCCCTTTATATTGTCTAAGAGTTGCCCTGTGACATAATATATGGTCTATTTTTGAGAAGGTTCCATGTGCTGCTGAGAAAAAAAGTGTAACTACTTGATTTTGGGTGGTATAGTCTATATATGTCAATTAAGTCTAGGTTGTTAATTGTGTTATTGAGTTCTATAGTTTCCTTATTTAACTTTTGTTTGTAAGATCTGTCCAGTGGTGAGAGAGGTGTGTTGAAGTCTCCCATGATTATTGTATGGTGGTCTATTAGACTCTTGAACTTGAGAAGAGTTTGCTTGATGAATACAGCTGCACCATTATTTGGGGCATATATATTTATGATTGTTATGTCTTGTTGGTGTATGGTTCCCTTGAGCAGTATGAAGTTTCCTTCTTTATCCCTTTTGATTAACTTTGGCTTGAAATCTATTTTATTAGATATGAGTATGGACACTCCTGCTTGTTTCTGCATTCCATATGAGTGGTATGATTTTTCCCAACCTTTCACCTTCAGTCTATGAATATCTTTTTCTATCAGATGCGTCTCCTGTAGGCAGCATATTGTTGGGTCTTCTTTTGTGATCCATTCTACTATCCTGTGTCTCTTAATTGGTGAGTTTAAGCCATTAACATTTAGGGTTATTATTGAGATATGATTTGTTCTTCTAGCCATATTTGTTTATTGAT
>NW_027521330.1:0-51897 GCF_052094955.1 Ictidomys tridecemlineatus
GGGTGAAAAAGATGTTTGCTGAGATTTCAAGAAACTCGTAGTTTTTTAGAAGGTAGGACTCCTTTCAATTAAAGTGATTTTGCTCAGTCTCTGATTAGGGCTACATCAATAGGAAACAAACCAGAAAGACAGAACTTGAAACTAATTTCTTGTGCCAAGTTTCAAAGAGGTAGCACAAACCGTGTTTGATTTTGTGTTCCAACTGCATGTATCCATATTGAAGAAAACAGAGTGAAACCTTAAAATGAAAACGGTTACTGGAAATGAATGGTTTAACATAGATGAACGAAATTTAGTGAGTCAAGTGGGATTGGTGTACTGATCATTACCTGAAAGTATCATCAAGATTGGGAGATAAAAAGTTTGCTGAGATTTCAGGAAACTCGTAGTTTTTTGGAAGCTTGGCAACCCCTTTCAATGAAAGTGATTTTGGTCAGTCGCTGATTGGGGCTGCATCAATAGAAAACAAACCATAAAAATAGAACTTGAAACTGCTTTCTTGGGCCAAGTTTGAAAGAGCTAGAACAAACGGTGTTTGATTTAGAGTGCCAACCTCATGTATCTATATTTAAGAAAACAGAGTGAAACCTAAAAATAAAAACGGTTATTGCAAACGAACGGTTTAACCTAGAAGAACGAAATTTGGTTAGCCAAGTGAGATTGGTGTACTGATCATTACCTGAAAGTATCATCAAGATTGTGTGAAAAAATATTTGCTGAGATTTCAGGAAACTCGTAGTTTTTTGGACGGTAGGAACCCCTTTCAATGAAAGTGGTTTTCATCAGTCTCTGCTTGGGGCTACATCAATAGTAAACAAACCATAAAGATACAAGTTGAAACTACTTTCTTGCACCAAGTTTCAAAGAGCTAGCACAAACCATGTTTGTTTTAGAGTTCCAATTGCATGTATCCATATTGAAGAAAACAGAGTGAAATATAAAAATAAAAACGGATACTTCAAATGAAAGGTTTAACCTAGAAGAATGAAATTTGGTGAGCCAAGTGGTATTGGTGTAGTGATCATTACTTGAAAGTATCATCAAGATTGGGTGAAAATAAGTTTGCTGAGATTTCAGGAAACTCATAGTTTTTTGGAAGGTAGGCAACCCCTTTCAATGAAAGTGATTTTTGTGAGTCTCTGCTTGAGACTACATCAATAGGACACAAACCATAAAGATACAACTTGAAACTACTTTCTTGTGCCAAGTTTCAAAGAGCTAGCACAAACCGTGTTTGATTTAGAGTTCCAACTGCATGTATCCACATTGCAGAAAACAGAATGAAACCTAAAAATAAAAACGGTTACTGCAAACGAACGATTTAACCTAGAAGAACGAAATTTGGTGAGCCAAGTGGCATTGGTGTACTGATCATTGCCTGAGAGTATCATCAAGATTGGGTGAAAAAATATTTGCTGAGATTTCAGGAAACTAGTAGTTTTTTCGAAGGTAGGCAACCCCTTTTAATGAAAGGGATTTTCGTCAGTCTCTGATTGGCGCTTCATCAATAGGAAACAAACCATAAAGATACAACATGAAACTACGTTCTTGTGCCAAGTTTCAAAGAGCTAGCACAAACCTTGTTTGATTTAAAGTTCCAACTGCAGGTATCCATTTTGAAGAAAACAGTGTGAAACCTAAAAATAAAAAGGGGTACTGCAAACAAACGGTTTAACCTAGAAGAACGAAATTTGTTGAGCCAAGTGGGATTGGTGTACTGATCATTACCTGAAAGTATCTTCAAGATTGGGTGAAAAAATGTTGCTGAAATTTCAGAAAAATTATAGTTTTTTGGAAGGTAGGCAACCCCTTTCAATGAAAGTGGTTTTCGTCAGTCTCCAATTGGGGCTTCTTCAATAGGAATCAACCCATAAAAATACAACTTGAAACTACTTTCTTGTGCCAAGATTCAAAGAGCTAGCAGAAACCATGTTTGATTTAGACTTCCAAATGCATGTATCCATATTGAAGAAAACAGAGTGAAACCTAAAAATTAAAACGGTTACTGCAAACAAACGGTTTAACCTAGAAGATCGACATTTGGGGAGCCAAGTGGGAATGGTGTACTGATCATTACCTGAAACTATCATCAAGATTGGGTGATCAAATGTTTGCTGAGATTTCAGGAAACTCGTAGTTTTGTGGAGGGTAGGCAACCACGTTCAATGAAAGTGATTTTCGTCAGTCTTTGATTGGGGCTACATCAATAGAAAACAAATTATAAATATACAACTAGAAACTACTTCCTTGTGCCAAGTTTCAAAGAGCTAGCACAAACCGTGTTTGTTTTGGAGTTCCAAATACATGTATCCACATAGGAGAAAACAGATTGAAACCTAAAAATGAAAATGGTTACTGCCAACGAACGGTTTAACCTAGAAGAATGGAATTTGGGGAGCCAAGTGGGATTGGTGTACTCATCATTGCGTGAAAGTATCATCAAGATTCGGTGAAAAATTGTTTGCTGAGATTTCAGGAAACTCTTAGTTTTTGGAAGGTAGGAAAACCATTTCAATGAAAGTGATTTTCGTCAGTCTCTGATTGGGGCTACATCAATAGGAAAGAAACCATAAATGTACAACTTGAAACTACTTTCTTGTGCCAACTTTCAAAGAGCTAGCACAAACTGTGTTTGATTTAGAATTCCACCTGCATGTATCAATATTGAGGAAAACACAGTGATACCTAAAAATGAAAACGGTTACTGCAAATGAATGGTTTAACCTAGAAGAATGAAATTTGATGTGCCAAGTGGGATTCGTGTCCTGATCATTACCTGAAAGTATCATCAAGATGGGGTGAAAAAACGTTTGATGAAATTTCAGGAAACTCCTAGTTTTTTGGAATCTTGGAAACCCCTCTCAATGAAAGTGATTTTCGTCAGTCGTTGCTTGGGGCTACATCAATAGGAAACAAACCATACCGATAGAACTGGAAACTACTTTCTTGTGCCAAGTTTCAAAGAGCTAGCATAAACCGTGTTTGACTTAGAGTTCCAAATGCATGTATCCATAAAGAAGAAAACAGAGTGAAAGCTAAATATGAAAACGGTTACTGCAAACGAACGGTTTAACCAAGAAGAACAAAATTTGGTGAGGCAAGTGGGATTGGTGTCCTGATCATTACCTGAAAGTATCATCAAGATTGGGTGAAAAAATATTTGCAAGATTTCAGGAAACTCGTAGTTTTTTGGAAGCTTGGCAACCCCTTTCAATTAAAGTGATTTTCGTCAGTCTCTGCTTGGGGCTAAATTAATAGGACACAAACCATAAACATATAACTTCACACTACTTTCTTGTGCCAAGTTTCAAAAAGCTACCACAAACCTTGTTTGATTTAGAGTTCCAAATGCATGTATTCATATTGAAAAAAACAGAGTGAAACCTAAAATTGAAAACGGTTACTGCAAACGAACGGTTTAACCTAGAAGAACGAAATTCGGTGAGCCAAGTGCGATTGGTGTACTGATCATTACCTGAAAGTATCATCAAGATTGGATGAAAAAATGTTTGCTTAGATTTCAGGAAACCCGTAGTTTTTTGGAAGGTAGACAACCCCTTTCAATGAAAGTGATTTTCGTCAGTCTCTGCTTGGGGCTACATCAATAGGAAACAAACCATAAAGATACAACTTTAAAGTACATTCTTGTGCCAGGTTTCAAAGTGCTAGCAGAAATCGTGTTTGATTTAGAGTTCCAACTGCATGTAGCCATATTGAAGAAATCAAAGTGAAACCTAAAAATGAAAATGGTTACTGCAAACGAATGGTTTAACCTAGAAAAACGGAATTTGGTGAGCCAAGTGGGATTGGTGTACTGATCATTGCGTGAAAGTATCATCAAGATTGGGTGAAAAAATTTTGCTGAGATTTCTGGAAACTCGTAGTTTTTGGAAGCTTGGCAACCCCTTTTAAGGAAAGTGATTTTCGTCAGTCTCTGCTTGGGGCTACATCAATAGGCAACAAACCATAAGTTAGAACTTGAAACTACTTTCTTGTGCCAAGTTTCAAAGAGCTAGCACAAACCGTGTTTGATTTAGAGTTCAAACTGAATGTATCCATATTGAAGAAAATAGAGTTTAACCAAAAAATGAAAATGGTTACTGCAAACGAACGGTTTAACCTAGAAGAACGAAATTTGGTGAGCCAAGTGGGATTGGTGTACTGATCATTACCTAAAAGTATCATCAAGATTGGGTGAAAAAATGTTTGTTGAGATATCAGGAATCTCGTAGTTTTTGAAGGTAGGCAACCCCATTCAATAAAAGTGATTTTCCTCAGTCTCTGATTGTGGCTACACGAATAGGAAACAAACTATAAAGATAGAACTTGAAACTACATTCTAGTGCAAAGTTTCAAAGAGCTATCACAAACCGTGTTTGATTTAGACTTCCAACTGCATGTATCCATATTGAAGAAAACAGAGTGAAACCTAAAAATGAAAACGGATACTGCAAAAGAATGGTTTAACCTAGAAGAACATAATTTGCTGAGCCAAGTGAGATTGGTGTACTGATCATTACCAAAAAGTATCATCAATATTGGGTGAAAAAATGTTTGCTGAAATTTAAGGAAACTATGTTTTATGGAAGGTAGGCAACCCCTATAATTGAAAATGATTTTCAAAAGTCTCTGCTTGGGGCTACATCAATAGGAAACAAACCATAAAGACAGAACATGAAACTACATTCTTGTACCAAGTTTCAAAAAGCTAGCACAAACCGTGTTTTATTTAGAGTTCCAAGTGCGTGTATCCATATTGAAGAAAACAGAGTGAAACCTAAAAATGAAAATGGTTACTGCAAACGAATGGTTTAACCTTGAAGAACGAAATTTGGTGAGCCAAGTGGGATTGGTGTACTGATCATTACCTGAAAGTATCATCAAGATTGGGTAAAAAAATGTTGCTGAGATTTCAGAAAACTAGTAGTTTTTTGGAATCTTGGAAACCCCTTTCAATGAAAGTGATTTTCGTAAGTCTCTTCTTCGGGCTACATCAATAGGAAACAAACCATAAAGATAGAACTTGAAACTACTTTCTTGGGCCCAGTTCCAAAGAGCTAGCACAAATCGTGTTTGTTTTAGACTTCCAAAAACATGTATCCATATAGAAGAAAACAGATTGAAACCTAAAAATGAAAACTGTTACTGCAAACGAATGGTTTAAACTAGAGAACAAAAATTGGTGAGCCAAGTGGTTGGTGTACTGATCATTACCTGAAAGTATCATCAAGATTGGGTGAAAAAATGTTGCTAAGATTTCAGGAAACTCGTAATTTTTTAAGAAGCTTGGCAACTCCTTTAAATTAAAGTGATTTTCGAAAGTCTCTGCTTCGGGCTACATCAATAGGAAACAAACCATAAAGATAGAACTTGAAACTACATTATTGAGCCTAGTTTCAAAGAGCTTGCAAAAACCGTGATTGATTTAGAGTTCCAACTGCATGTATCCTTATTGAAGAAAACAGAGTGAAACATAAAAATGAAAACGGTTACTGCAAACGAACGGTTAAAACTAGATGAACGAAATTTGTTGAGCCAAGTGGAATTGGTGTACTGATCATTACCTGAAGGTATCATCACGATTGGGTGAAAAAATGTTGCTGAGATATCAGAAAACTCCTAGTATTTTAGAAGCTTGGCCACCCTTTTAAAGGTAAGTGATTTTCCTCAGTCTCTGCTTGGGACTACATCAATAGGCAACAAACCATAAAGATAGAACTTGAAACTACATTATTGAGCCAAGTTACAAAGAGCTAGCACAAACCGTGTTTGATTTAGAGTTCCAAATACATGTATCCATATAGGAGAAAACAGATTGAAACCTAAAAATGTAAACGGTTACTGCAAACGAACGGTCTAACCTAGAAGAACGAAATTTAGTGAGCCAAGTTGGATTGGTGTACCTATCATTACCTGAAAGTATCATCAAGATTGGGTAAAAAAATGTTGCTGACATTTCAGGCAATTTGTAGTGTTATTGAAGCTTGGCAACCCCTTTTAATGAAAGTGATTTTCGTCAGTCTCTGCTTGGGGCTACATCAATAGGAAACAAACTATAAAGATAGAACTTGAAACTTCTTTCTTGTGCCAAGTTTCTAAGAGCTAGCACAAACCGTGTTTGATTTAGAATTCCAACTGCATATATCCATATTGAAGAAAACAGTGTGAAACCTAAAAATGAAAACGGTTACTGCAAACGAATGGTTTAACCTAGAAGAACGAAATTTGGTAAGCCAATTGTGACTGGTGTACTGATCATTACCTGAAACTATAATCAAGATTGGGATAAAAAACGTTGCTGATATTTTAGGAAAGTCGTAGTTTTTTGGAAGCTTTTGAACGTGTTTCAATGAAAGTGATTTTCGTCAGTCTCTGCTTGGGGCTACATCAATAGGAAACAAACCATAAAGATAGAACTTGAAACTCATTATTGAGCCAAGTTTTGAAGAGTTAGCACAAACCGTGTTTGATTTAGAGTTCCAAATACTTGTATCCCTGTAGGAGAAAACAGATTGAAACCTAAAAATGAAAATGGTTACTGCAAACGAACGATTTAACCTAGAAGAACAAAATTTAGTGAGCCAAGTGGTATTGGTGTACCTATCATTACCTGAAAGTATCATCAAGATTGGGTGAAAAAAAGTTTGCTGAGATTTCAGAAAACTCGTAGTTTTATGGAAGCTTGGCAAACCCTTTTAATGAAAGTGATTTTCGTCAGTCTCTGATTGGGGATACATCAATGGAAACAAACCATAAAGATAGAATTGAAACTACCTTCTTCTTCCAAGTTTCAAAGAGATAGCACAAACCGTGTTTGATTTAGAGTTCCAACTGCATGCATCCATATTGAAAAAAACAGAGTGAAACCTAAAAATGAAAACGGTTTCTGCAAACTAACGGTTTAAAATAGAAGAACGAACTTTGGTGAGCCAAGTGGGAATGGTGTCCTGATCATTACCTGAAAGTATCATCAAGATTGGGTGAAAAAATGTTTGCTGAGATTTAAGGAAACTCGTAGTTTTTTAGAAGCTTGGCAACACCTTTCAATGAAAGTCATTTTCGGCAGTGTCTGCTTGGGACTACATCAATAGGAAACAATCCATATAGATAGAACGTAAAACTATTTATTGTGCCAAGTTTCAAAGAGCTGGCACAAACTGTGTTTTTTTTAGAGTTCCAAATACAAATATCCATATAGGAATAAACAGATTGAAATCTAAATATGAAAACGGTTACTGCAAACGAACAGTTTAAACTAGAAGAACGAAATTTGGTGAAGCAAGGGAGATTCGTGTACTGATCATTACCTGAAAGTATCATCAAGATTGGGTGAAAAAATGTTTGCTGAGATTTCAGGAAACTCGTAGTTTTTTGAAGGTAGGCAACCCATTTAAATGAAAGTGATTTTCGTCAGTCTCTGCTTGGGGCTACATCAATAGGAAACAAAACATAAAGATAGAACTTGAACCTTATTTCTAGTGCCAAGTTTCAAAGAGCAAGCACAACTGTGTTTGTTTTAGAGTTCCAAATACATGTATCCATATAGGAGTAACAGATTGAAACCAAAAAATGAAAACGGTTACTGCAAACGAACGATTTAACTTAGAAGAACGAAATTTGGTGAGCCAAGTTGGATTGGTGTACTGATCATTACCTGAAAGTATCATCAAGATTGGGTGAAAAAATATTTCCTGAGATTTCAGGAAACTCTTAGTTTTTTGGAAGTCTGGCAACCCCTTTCAATGAAAGTGATTTTCGTCAGTCTCTTCTTGGGGCTATATCAATAGGATACAAACCATAAAGATAGAACTTGAAACTACTTTCTTGTGCCAAGTTTCAAAGAGCTAGCAGAAATCGTGTTAGATTTAGAGTTTCAACTGCATGTATCCATATTGAAGAAAACAGAGTGAAACCTAAAAACGTTAACGGTTACTGCAAACAAACGGTTTAACCTACAATAAAGAAATTTGTTGAGCCAAGTGGGATTGGTATACTGATCATTACCTGAAAGTATCATCAAGATTGGGTGAAAAAATATTTGCTGAGATTTCAGGAAACTCGTAGTTTTTTGGAAGCCTGGCAACCCCTTTCAATGAAAGTGACTTTCTTCAGTCTATGCTTGGGATTTGCAAACCCTTTCAATGAAAGTGATTTTTGTCAGTCTGTGATTGGGGCTACATCAATAAAAAACAAACTATATGAACAGAATTTGAAACTACTTTATTGTGCCAAGTTTCAAAGAGCTAGCAAAAACTGTGTTTGATTTAGAGTTCCAACTGCATGTATCCATATTGAAGAAAACAGAGTAAAACTTAAAAAAGAAAACTGTTACTGCAAATGAACGGTTTAACCTAGAATAACGAAATTTTGTGAGCCATGTGGGATTGGTGTACTGATCATTACCTGAAAGTATCATCAAGATTGGGAGAAAAAATGTTTGCTGAATTTCAGGAATCTCGTAGTTTTTTGGAAGGTAGGCAACCCCTTTCAATGAAAGTGATTTTCATCACACTCTGCTTGGGTCTACAGTAATAGGAAAAAAAACATAGAGATAGAACATAAAACTATTATATTGTGCCAAGTTTCAAAGAGCTAGCACAAACAGTGTTTGATGTAGATTTCCAAATGCATGTATCCATTTTGAAGAAAACAGATTGAAACATAAAAATGAAAACGGTTACTGCAAACGAATGGTTTAACCTAGAAGAACGAAATTTGGTGAGCCAATTGGGATTGGTGTATGGATCATTTTCTGAAAGTATCATCAATATTGGGTGAAACAATGTTTGCTGAGATTTCAGGAAACTCGTAGTTTTTTGGAAGCCTGGCAACCCCTTTCAATGAAAGTGACTTTTTTCAGTCTATGCTTGGGACTATACGAATAGGAAACAAACCATAGAAATAGAACGTAAATCTACTATATTTTGCCAAGTTTCAAAGAGATAGCACAAACCGTGTTTGATTTAGTGTTCCAACTGCATGTATCTATAGTGAAGAAATCAAAGTGAAACCTAAAAATGAAAACGGTTATTGCAAACAAACAGTTTAACCTAAAAGAATGAAATTTGGTGAGCCATGTGGGATTGGTGATCTGATCAATACCTGAAAGTTTCATCAAGATTGGGTGAAAAAATGTTTGCTGAGATTTTAGGAAACTTGTAGTTTTATGGAAGCTTGGCAACCACTTTCAATGAAAGTGATTTTCGTCAGTCTCTGCTTGGGACTACATGAATAGGAATGAAACCATAGAAATAGAACGTAAAACTACTATATTGTGCCAAGATTCAAAGAGCTAGCACAAACCGTGTTTTATTTAGAGTTCCAACTGCATGTATCCATATTGAAGAAAACAGAGTGAAACCTAAAAAGGAAAACGGTTACTGCAAACGATCGGTTTAACCTACAAGAATGAAATTTGTTGAGCGAAGTGGAATTGGTGTTCTGATCAATACATGAAAGTATCATCAAGATTAGGTGAAAAAATGTTTGCTGAGATTTCAGGAAACGCGTAGTTTTATGGAAGCTTGGCAACCCCTTTCAATGAAAGTGATTTTTGTCTGTCTCTGCTTGGGACTACATCAATAGGAAACAAACCATAGAGATAGAACGTAAAACTATTATATTGTGCCAAGTTGCAAAGAGCTAGAACAAATTGTGTTTGATTTAGAGTTCCAACTGCATGTATCCATATTGAAGAAAACAGAGTGAAACCTAAATATGAAAACGGTTACTGCAAACGAACGGTTTAAACTAGAAGAACAAAATTTGGTGAGCCAAGTGGGATTGGTGTACTGATCATTACCTAAAAGTATCATCGAGATTGGGTGAAAAAATATTGCTTAGATTTTAGGAAACTCGTAGTTTTTTGGAAGGAAGGCACCCCCTTTCAATGAAAAGGATTTTTGTCAGTCTCTGATTGGGACTACATCAACAGGAAACAAACCATAGAGATAGAACGTAAAACTACTATATTAGTCCAAGTTTCAAAGAGCTAGCACGAACCGTGTTTGATTTAGAGTTCTAACTGCATGTATCCATATTGAAGAAAACAGAGTGAAACCTAAAAATGAAAACGGTTACTGCAAACAAAAGTTTTAACCTAGAAAAACAAAATTTGGTGAGCCAAGTGGGATTGGTGTACTGATCATTATCTGACAGTATCATAGTATGGGTGAAAAAAAGTTTCCTGAGATTTCAGGAAAATCATAGTTTTTTGGAAGCTTGAAAAACCCTTTCAATGAAATTAATGTTCGTCAGTCTCTGATTGTGACTACATCAATAGGAAACAAAGCATAAAGATACAACTTGAAACTACTTTTTTGTGCAAAGTTTCAAGGACCTAGCACAAACCGTGTTTGATTTAGAGTTCCAAATGCATGTATCCATATTGAAGAAAACAGAGTGAAACCTAAAAATGAAAACGGTTACTGCAAACGAATGGTTTAACCTAGAAGAACGAAATTTGGTGAGCCAAGTGGGATTGGTGTACTGATAATTACATGAAAGTATCATCAAGATTGGGTAAAAACATTTTTGCTGAGATTTCAGGAAACTCGTAGTTTATTCGAAGGTAGGCAACCCTTTCAATGAATGTGATTTTCGTCAGTCTCTGCTTGGGGCTACATCAATAGGTAACAAACCATAAAGATAAAACTTGAAACTACATTCTTGTGCCAAGTCTCAAAGAGCTAGCACACACCGTGTTTGATTTAGAGTTCCAAGTGCAGGTATCCATATTGAAAAAAATAGAGGGAAACCTAAAAATGAAAACGGTTACCTCAAACGAATGGTTTCACCTAGAAGTACGAAATTTGGTGAGCCAAGTGGGACTGGTGTACTGATCATTACCTGAAAGAATCATCAAGATTGGGTGAAAAACATTTTTGCTGAGATTTCAGGAAACTTGTAGTTTTTTGGAAGATTGGCAACACCTTTCAATGAAAGTGATTTTCGTCAGTCTGTTTTGGGGCTACATCAATAGGAAACAAACCATAAAGATACAACTTGAAACTACTTTCTTGTGCCAAATTTCAAAGAGCTAGCACAAACCGTGTTTGATTTAGATTTTCAACTGCATCTATCCATATTGAAGAAAACAGAGTGAAACCTAAAAATGAAAACGGTTACTGCAAACGAATGGTTTAACCTAGAAGAACGAAATTTGGTGAGCCAAGTGGGATTGGTGTACTGATCATTACCTGAAAGTATCATCAAGATTGGGTAAAAACATTTTTGCTGAGATTTCAGGAAACTCGTAGTTTATTCGAAGGTAGGCAACCCTTTCAATGAATGTGATTTTCGTCAGTCTCTGCTTGGGGCTACATCAGTAGGTAACAAACCATAAAGATACAACTTGAAACTACATTCTTGTGCCAAGTTTCAAAGAGCTAGCACACACCGCGATTGATTTAGAGTTCCAAGTGCAGGTATCCATATTGAAGAAAACAGAGAGAAACCTAAAAATGAAAACGGTTACCTCAAACGAACGGTTTCACCTAGAAGTATGAAATTTGGTGAGCCAAGTGGGATTGGTGTACTGATCATTACCTGAAAGAATCATCAAGATTGGGTGAAAAAATTTTTGCTGAGATTTCAGGAAACTTGTAGTTTTTTGGAAGTTTGGCTACCCCTTTCAATGAAAGTGATTTTCGTCAGTCTCTGCTTAGAGCTACATCAATAGGAAACAAACCATAAAGATACAACAGGAAACTACTTTCTTGTGCCAAGTTTCATAGAGCTACCACAAACGGTGTTTGATTTAGAGTTCCAACTGCATGTATCCATATTGAAGAAAACAGAGTGAAACCTAAAAATGAAAACGGTTACTGCAAACGAACGGTTTAACCTAGAAGCATGAGATTTGGTGAGACAAGTGGGATTGGTGTATTGATCATTATCTGTAAGTATCATAGTATGGGTGAAAGAATGTTTGCTGAAATTTCAGGAAACTCGTAGTTTTTTGAAATCTTGGCAACTCTTTTAAATGAAAGTAATGTTCATCAGTCTCTGATAGTGACGACATCAATAGGAAACAAACCATAAAGATACAACGTGAAAGTACTTTTTTGTGCCAAGTTTAACAGAGCTAGCACAAACCGTGTTTGATATAGAGTTCTAACTGCATGTATCCATACTGAAGAAAATAGAGTGAAACCTAAAAATTAAAACGGTTACTGCAAACGAAAGGTATAACCTAGAAGAACGAAATTTGGTGAGCCAAGTGAAATTGGTGTACTGATCATTATCTGACAGTATCATAGTACGGGTGAAAAAATGTTTCCTGAGATTTCAGGAAAATCGTAGTTTTTTGGAAGCTTGGCAATCCCTTTCAATGAAAGTAATTTTTGTCAGTCTCTGATTGGGACTACATCAATAGGAAACAAACCATAAAGATACAACTTGAAACTTCTTTAATGTGCCAAGTTTCAAAGAGCTAGCACAAACCGTGTTTGATTTAGAGTTCCAATTGCATTTATCCATATTGAAGAAAACAGAGTGAAACCTAAAAATGAAAACGGTTACTGCAAACGAATGGTTTAACCTAGAAGAACGTAATTTGGTGAGCCAAGTGGGATTGGTGTACTGATAATTTCCTGAAAGTATCATCAAGATTGGGTAAAAAAATTTTTGCTGAGATTTCAGGAAACACATAGTTTTTTCGAAGGTAGGCAACCCTTTCAATAAATGTGATTTTCGTCAGTCTCTGCTTGGGGCTACATCAATAGGTAAGAAAACATAAAGATACAACTTAAAACTACATTCTTGTGCCAAGTTTCAAAGAGCTAGCACACACCGTGTTTGATTTAGAGTTCCAAGTGCAGGTATCCATATTGAAGAAAACAGAGAGAAACCTAAAAATAAAAACGGTTACCTCAAACAAACGGTTTCACCTAGAAGTACGAAATTTGGTGAGCCAAGTGGGATTGGTGTACTGATCATTACCTGAAAGTATCATCAAAATTTGGTGAAAAAATTTTTACTGAGATTTAAGGAAACTTGTAGTTTTTTAAAAGTTTGGCAACCTCTTTCAATGAAAGTGATTTTCGTCAGTCTCTGCTTAGGGCTACATCAATAGGAAACAAATCATAAAGATACAACAGGAAACTACACTCTTGTGCCAAGTTTCAATAACCTAGCAGAAACTGTGTTTGATTTAAAGTTCCAACTGCAAGTATTCATATTGAAGAAAAAAGAGTGAAACCTAAAAATGAAAACAATTACTGCAAACGAACGGTTTAACCTAGAAGAACGAAATTTGGTGAGCCAAGTGGGACTGGTGTACTGATTATTACCTGATAGTATCGTCAAGACTGGGTGAAACAATGTTTGCTGAGATTTCACAAAACTCGAAGTTTTTTGGAAGCTTGGCAAGCCCTTTCAATGAAAGTGATTTTCGTCAGTCTCTGATTTGGGCTACATCAGTAGGAAACAAACCATAAAGATACAACAGGAAACTACTTTCTTGTGCCAAGTTTCAAAGAGCTAGCACAAACCATGTTTGATTAGTGTTCCAACTGCATGTATCCATATTGAAGAAAACAGAGTGAAACCTAAAAATGAAAACGGTTACTGCAAACGAACGGTTTAACCTAGAAGCATGAGATTTGGTGAGCCAAGTGGGATTGGTGTATTGATCATTATCTGAAAGTATCATAGTATGGGTGAAAAAATGTTTGCTGAAATTTCAGGAAACTCATAGTTTTTCGAAAGCTTGGCAACCCCTTTCAATGAAAGTAATGTTCGTCAGTTTCTGATTAGTACGACATCAATAGGAAACAAACCATAAAGATACAACTTGAAACTACTTATTTGTGCCAAGTTTCAAAGAGCTAGCACAAACCATGTTTGATTTAGAGTTCTAACTGCATGTATCCATACTGAAGAAAATAGAGTGAAACCTAAAAATTTAAATGGTTACTGCAAACGAAAGGTTTAACCTAGAAGAACGAAATTTGGTAGCCAAGTGGGATTGGTGTACTGATCATTATCTGACAGTATCATAGTATAGGTGAAAAAAAGTTTCCTGAGATTTCAAGAAAATCGTAGTTTTTTGGAATCTTGCCAAACCCTTTCAAAAAGTAATTTTTGTCAGTCTCTGATTAAGACTACATCAATAGGAAACAAAGCATAAAGATTCAACTTAAAACTACTTTAATGTGCCAAGTTTCAAAGAGCTAGCACAAACCTTGTTTGATGTAGAGTTCCAACTGCATGTATCCATATTGAAGAAAACAGAGTGAAACCTAAAAATGAAAACGGTTACTGCAAATGAAAGGTTTAACCTAGAAGAACGAAATTTTTTAAGCCAAGTGGGATTGGTGTCCTGATCATTACCTGAAAGTATCTTCAAGATTGAGTGAAAAAATGTTTGCTGAGATTTCAGGAAACTCCTAGTTTTTTGAAACCTTGGCAACCTTTTCAATGAAAGTGATTTTTGTCCGTCTCTGCTAGGGGCTACATCAATAGGAAACAATCCATTAAGATACAACATGAAACTACTTTCTTGTGCCAGGTTTCAAAGAGGTAGCACAAACCATGTTTGATTTAGCTTTCCAACTGCATGTATCCATATTAAAGAAACCAGAGTGAAACCTAAAAATGAAAACGGTAACTGTAAATGTACGGTTTAACCTAGAAGAACGAAATTTGGTGAGCCAAGTGGGATTGGTGTCCTGATCATAATCTGAAAGTATCTTCAAGATTGGGTCAAAAAATGTTTGCTGAGATTTCAGGAAACTCGTAGTTTTTTGGAAGCTTGGAAACTTCTTTAATTGAAAGTGATTTACGTCAGTCTCTGCTTAGGGCTACATCAATAGGAAACAAACCATAAAGATAAAACTTGAAACTACTTTCTTGTGCCAAGTTTCAAAGAGCTAGCAGAAACAGTTTTTTATTTAGAGTTCCACCTGCATGTATCCATATTGAAGAAAACACAGTGAAACCTAAAAATGAAAACAGTTACCGCAAACGAACGGTTTTACCTAGAAGAATGAAATTTGGTGAGCCAAGTGGGAATGGTGTACTGATCATTACCTGAAAGTATCATCAAGATTGTGTGAAAAAATGTTTCCTGAGATTTCAGGAAACCCGTAATTTTTTAGAAGGTAGGCAACCCCTTTCAATGAAAGTGATTTTCTTCAGTCTCTGCTTGGGGATACATCAATAAGAAACAAACCATAAAGATAGAACTTGAAAATTCTTCCTTGTGCCAAGTTTCATAGAGCTAGCACAAACCGTGTTTGATTTAGAGTTCCACCTGAATGTGTCAATATTGAAGAAAACACAGTGAAACCAAAAATGAAAACGGTTACTGCAAACAAACGGTTTAACCTAGAAGAACGAAATTTTTTAGCCAAGTGAGATTGGTGTCCTGATCATTACCTTAAAGTATCATCAAGATTGAGTGAAAAAATATTTGCTGAGATTTCAAGAAACCCGTAATTTTTTGGAAGGTAGGCAACCCCTTTCAATGAAAGTAATTTTCCTCAGTCTCTGCTTTGGGCTACATCAATAAAAAACAAACCATAAAGATAGAACTTGAAAATACTTGCTTGTGCCAAGTTTCAAAGAGCTAGCACAAACCGTGTTTGATTTAGAGTTCCACATGCATGTGTCAATATCGAAGAAAAAACAGTGAAACCAAAAATGAAAACGGTTACTGCAAACGAACGGTTTAACCTAGAAGAACGAAATTTGGTGAGCCAAGTAGGATTGGTATACTGATCCTTACCTGAAAGTGTCATCAAGATTGGGTAAAAAAATGTTTGCTGAGATCAGGAAACTCATAATTTTTTAAAAGGTAGGCAACCCCTTTCAATGAAAGTGATTTTCGTCAGTCTCTGATTGGGGCTACATCAATAGGAAACAAACCATAAAGATTCAACTTGAAACTACTTTCTTGTGCCAAGTTTCAAAGAGCTAGCACAAACCGTGTTTGATTTAGAGTTCCAACTTCATGTATCCATATTGAAAAAATCAGAGTGAAACCTAAAAATGAAAACGGTTACTACAAAGGAATGGTTTAACCTAGAAGAACGAAATATGATGAGCCAAGTGGGATTAGTGTCCTGATCATTACCTGAAAGTATCATCAAGATTGGGTGAGAAAATGTTGCTGAGATTTCAGGAAACTCGTAGTTTTGGGAAGGTAGGTAAACCCTTTCAATGAAAGTGATTTTCTTCAGTCTCTGATTGGGGCTACATCAATAGGAAACAAACCATAAAGATAGAACTTGAAACTACTTTATTGTGACAAGTTTCAAAGAGCTAGCACAAACCGTGTTTGATGTAGAGTTCCAACTGCATGTATCCGTATTGAAGGAAACAGAGTGAAACCTAAAATTGAAAACGATTACTGCAAACGAACGATTTAACCTAAAAGATCGAAATTTGGTGAGCCAAGTGGGATTGGTGTACTTATCATTACCTGAAACTACAATCAAGATTTGGTGAAAAAATTTTGCTGAAATTTAAGGAAACTCGTAGTTTTTTGGAAGCTTGGCAACCCTTCTTATTTAAAGTGATTTTCGTCAGTATCTGCTAGGGACTACATCAATAAGACACAAACCATAAAGACACAACTGGAAACTACTTTCTTGTGCCAAGTTTCAACGAGCTAGCACAAACCGTGTTTGATTTAGAGTTCCAACTGAATGTATCCATATTGAAGAAAACAGAGTGAAACCTAAAAATTAAAATGGTTATTGCAAAAAAATGGTTTAACCTAGAAGAACGAAATTTTTTGAGCCAAGTTGGATTGGTGTACTGATCATTACCTGAAAGTATCATCAAGAGTGAGTGAAAAAAATGTTTGCTGAGATTTCAGGAAACTCGTAGTTTTTTGGAAGCTTGGCAACCCCTTTCAATGAAAGTGATTTTAGTCAGTATCTGCTTAGGGCTACGTCAATAAAAAAGAAACAATAAAGATACAACTTAGAACTACATTCTTGTGCCAATTTTTAAAGAGCTAGCACAAACCGTGTTTGATTTAGAGTTCCAAATGCATGTATCCATATTGAAGAAAACAGAGTGAAACCTAAAAATGAAATCGGTTACTACAAACAAACGGTTTAACCTAGAAGAACGAAATTTGGTGAGCCAAGTGTAATTGGTGTACTGATCATTACCTGAAAGTATCATCAAGATTAGGTGAAAAAATGTTGCTGAGATTTCAGGAAAATCGTAGTTTTTTGGAATGTAGGCATCCCCTTTCAATTAAAGTGATTTTCGTCAGTCTCTGCTTGGGACTACATCAATAGAAAACAAACCATAAATATACAACTTGAAACTACTTCCTTGTCCCAAGTTTCAAAGAGCTAGCACAAACTGTGTTTGATTTAGAGTTCTAAATGCATGTATTTATATTGAAGAAAACAGAGTGAAACCTAAAAATGAAAACGGTTACTGCAAACGAAAGGTTTAACCTAGAAGAACGAAATTTGGTGAGCCAAGTGGGATTGGTGTCCTGATAATTACCTGAAAGTATCATCAAGATTGGGGAAAAAAATGTTTGCTGAGATTTCAGGAAACTCCTAGTTTTTTGGAAGCTTGGCAACACCTTTCAATGAGTGGTTTTCGTCAGTCTCTGGTAGAGACTACATCAATAGGAAATAAACCATAAAGATACAACTTGAAACTACTTTCTTGTGCCAAATTTCAAAGACCTAGCACAAACTGTGTTTGATTTAGAGTTCTAAATGCATGTATTTGTATTCAAGAAAACAGAGTGAAACCTAAAAAAGAAAACGGTTACTGCAAACGAAAGGTTTAACCTAGAAGAACGAAATTTGGTGAGCCAAGTGGGATTAGTGTACTGATCATTGCCTGAAAGTATCATCAAGATTGGGTGAAAAAATGTTTGCTGAGATTTCAGGAAACTCGTAGTTTTATTGAAGCTTGGCAACCCCTAGCAATGAAAGTGATTTTCATCAGTCTCTGCTTAAGGCTACATCAATAGGAAACAAACCATGAAGATATAACTTGAAACTACTTTCTTTTGCCAAGTTTCAAAGAGCTACCATAAACTGTGTTTAATTTAGTGTTCCAACTGCATGTATCCATATTGAAAAAAACAGAGTGAAACCAAAAAAATGAAAACGGTTACTGCAAACAAACGGTTTTACCTAGAAGATCAAAATTTTGTGAGCCAAGTGGGATTGTTGTACTGATCATTACCTGAAAGTTTCATCAAGATTGGGTGAACAAATATTTGCTGAGATTTCAGGAAATACATAGTTTTTTGCAGGGTAGGAAACCACTTTCAATGAAACTGATTTTCGTCAGTCTCTGATTGGGGCTATATCAATCGGAAACAAACCATAAATATACAACTTGAAACTACTTTTTTGTGCCACGTTTCAAACAGCTAGCACAAACCGTGTTTGATTTAGAGTTCCAACTGCATGTATCCTTATTGAAGAAAACAGAGTGAAACCTAAAAATGAAAACGGTTACTGCAAACGAACGGTTAACCTAGAAGAACGAAATTTGGTGAGCCAAGTGGGACTGGTGTACTGATTATTACCTGATAGTATCCTCAAGATTGGGTGAAACAATGTTTGCTGAGATTTCAGGAAACTCGAAGTTTGTTGGAAGCTTGGCAACCCCTTTCAACGAAAGTGATTTTCGTCAGTCTCTGATTGGGGCTACGTCAGTAGGATACAAACCATAAAGATGCTACTTGAAACTACTTTCTTGTGCCAAGTTTCAAAGAGCTAGAACAAACCATGTTTGATTAGTGTTCCAACTGCATGTATCCATACTGAAGAAAATAGAGTGAAACCTAAAAATGAAAACGGTTACTGCAAACAAAAGGTTTAATCTAGAAGAACGAAATTTGGTGAGCCAAGTTGGATTGGTGTACTGATCATTATCTGACAGTATCATAGTATGGTTGAAAAAAAGTTTCCTGAGATTTCAGGAAAATCTTAGTTTTTTTGAAGCTTGAAAAACCCTTTCAATGAAAGTAATGTTTGTCAGTCTCTGATTGTGACTACATCAATAGGAAACAAAGCATAAAGATACAACTTGAAACTACTATATTGGTCCAAGTTTCAAAGAGCTAGCACAAACCGTGTTTGATTTAGAATTCCAACTGCATGTATCCATATTGAAGAAAACAGAGTGAAACCTAAAAATGAAAACGGTTACTGCAAACGAATGGTTTAACCTAGAAGAACGAAATTTGGTGAGCCAAGTGGGATTGGTGTACTGATCATTACCTGAAAGTATCATCAAGATTGGGTAAAAACATTTTTGCTTAGATTTCAGGAAACTAGTAGTTTATTCGAAGGTAGGCAACCCTTTCAATGAATGTGATTTTCGTCAGTCTCTGCTTGGGGCTACATCAATAGGTAACATACCATAAAGATACAACTTTAAACTACATTATTGTGCCAAGTCTCAAAGAGCTAGCACACACCGCGTTTGATTTAGAGTTCCAAGTGCAGGTATCCATATTGAAGAAAACAGAGAGAAACCTAAAAATGAAAACGGTTACCTCAAACGAACGGTTTCACCTAGAAGTACGAAATTTGGTGAGCCAAGTGTGATTGGTGTACTTATCATTACCTGAAAGAATCATCAAGATTGGGTGAAAAAATTTTTGCTGAGATTTCAGGAAACTTGTACTTTTTTGGAAGTTTGGAAACCCCTTTCAATGAAAGTGATTTTCGTCAGTCTCTGCTTAGGGCTGCATCAATAGGAAACAAACCATAAAGATACAACAGGAAACTATTTTCTTGTGCCACGTTTCATAGAGCTACCACAAACGGTGTTTGATTCAGAATTCCAACTCCATGTATCCATATTGAAGAAAACAGAGTGAAACCTAAAAATGAAAACGGTTACTGCAAACGAACGGTTTAACCTAGAAGCATGAGATTTGGTGAGCCAAGTGGGATTGGTGTCTTGATCATTATCTGAAAGTATCATAGTATGGGTGAAAAAATGTTTGCTGAAATTTAAGAAAACTCGTAGTTTTTGAAAGCTTGGCAACCCCTTTCAATGAAAGTAATGTTCATCAGTCTCTGATTTGGACGACATCAATAGGAAACAAACCATAAAGATACAACTTGAAACTACTTTTTTGTGCCAAGTTTCAAAGAGCTAGCACAAACCGTGTTTGATTTAGAGTTCCAACTGCATGTATCCATATTGAGGAACACAGAGTGAAACCTAAAAATGAAAACGGTTACTAAAAACAAACGGTTTAACCTAGAAGAACGAAATTTGGTGAGCCAAGTGTAATTGGTGTACTGATCATTACCTGAAAGTATCATCAAGATTGGGTGAAAAAATGTTTCTGAGATTTTAGGAAACTCGTAGTTTTTTGTAAGCTTTGCAACCCCTTTCAATGAAAGTGATTTTCGTCAGTCTCTGCTTTGGGCGACATCAATAGGAAACAAACCATAAAGATACAACTTGAAACTACTTCCTTGTGCCAAGTTTCAAAGAGCTAGCACAAATCGTGTTTGATTTAGAGTTCCACCTGCATGCTGGAGGCTGGACTGTGGGGGCCACATGAGCCTTGGCTCCGCTCCTGCCTGCTGCTGTTTTCACCTGCTGCCTTCCTACTGGGCGCTTTCACGGGTGGCTGTCAGTGCACGCCGGCTTGCGATCCTGCAACCCGGCTGAGCACAAAAACACAAGCCATATCGAACTGAAACAAAGTTTTATTTTGTGAGAGGCCGTGTGCGTCCCCCTAACAAGCCGGTCCACACACACTTGTGTCCCTACCGGACATGGGGGGCTCCACTTCCCCCGGAACACCCTCCTACCATCCTTCCCCAACCAATGGGAACTCTTCGGGAGTCTTGTAACTTGAGTCCCCAAATGGGCCTAGGTGAACAGTAGGAGCCCAATTTCCATATGAATGTAATACTTTGGCAGTGGCTCCGAGCACCTGCATGTATCAATATTGAAGAAAACAGAGTGAAACCTAAAAATGAAAACGGTTACTGAAAAGAACGGTTTAACCTAAAAGAACAAAATTTGGTCAGCCAAGTGGGATTGGTGTACTGATCATTACCTGAAAGTATCATCAAGATTAAGTGAAAAAATGTTGCTGAGATATCAGGAAACACGTAGTTTTTTGGAAGCTTGGCAACCCCTTTCAATGAAAGTGAGTTTCCTAAGTCTCTGATTGGGGCTACATCAATAGGAAATACACCATAAAGATACAACTTGAAACTACTTTCTTGTGCCAAGTATCAAAGAGCTAGCACAAACCTTGTTTGTTTTAGAGTTCCAAATACATGTATCTATATAGGAGAAAACAGATTGAAACCTAAAAATGAAAACGGTTACTGCAAAAGAAAGGTTTCACCTAGAAGAATGAAATTTCGTTAGAAAAGTGGGATTGGTGTACTGATCATTACCTGAAACTATCATCAAGATTGGGTGAAAAAATGTTTGCTGAGATTTCACGAAACTCATAGTTTTTTGAAAGCTTGTCCACCACTTTCAATGAAAGTGATTTTCGTCAGTCTTTATTGACACAACTTGAAACTAGTTTCTGTGCCACGTTTCAAAGCGCTAGCACAATTCGTGTTTGATTTAGAGTTCCAACTGCATGTATCCATATTGAAGAAAACAGAGGGAAACAAAAAATGAAAACGGTTGCTGCAAAGAAACAGTTTAACCTAGAAGAATGAAATTTGGTGAGCCAAGTGGGATTGGTGTACAGATCATTAACTGAAAGTATCATCAAGATAGGGTGAAAAAATATTTGTTGAGATTTCAAAAAACTAGTAGTTATAAGGAAGCTTGGCAACCGCTTTCAATGAAAGTCATTTTCCTCAGTCTCTGCTTGGGACTACATCAATAGGAAACCAACCATAATGATAAAACGTAAAACTACTATATTGTGCGAAGTTTCAAAGAGCTAGCACAAACTGTGTTTGATTTAGAGTTCCAAATACATGTATCCATATTGAAGAAAACAGAGTGAAACCTAAAAATGAAAACGGTTACTGCAAACGAACAGTTTAACCTTCAAGAAGGAAATTTGGTGAGCCAAGTGGGATTGGTGTACTGATCATTACCTGAAAGTATCATCAAGATTGGGTGATAAAATATTTGCAGAGATTTCAGGAAACTCGTAGTTTTTCAAAAGCAAGGCAACCCCTTTCAATGAAAGTGATTTTCGTCAGTCTCTGCATGGGGTTCCATCAGTAAGATACAAACCCTAAAGATACAACTTGAAACTACTTTCTTGTGCCAAGTTTCAAAGAACTAGCACAAACCGTGTTTGATTGAGAGTTCCAACTTCATGTATCCATATTAAAGAAAACAGATTGCAACCTAAAAATGAAAACGTTACTTCAAATGAATGGTTTAACCTAGAAGAACGAAATTTGGTGAGCCAATTGGGAATGGTTTTCTGATCATTACTTGAAAGTATCATCAAGATTGGGTGATAAAATGTTTGCTGAGTTTTCAGAAAACTCGTAGTTTTTTGGAAGGTAGGCAATACCTTTCAATGAAAGTGATTTTTGTCAGTCTCTACTTGGGCTACATTATAGGAAACAAACTATAAAGATACAACTTGAAACTACTTTATTGTGCCAAGTTTCAAAGAGCTAACACAAACCGTGTTTATTTTAGTGTTCCAAATACATGTATCCATATAGAAGAAAACAGATTGAAACCTAAAAATGAAAACGGTTACTGCAAATGAACGGTTTAACCTAGAAGAACAAAATTTGGTGAGCCAGGTGGGATTGGTGTACTGATCATTACCTGAAACTATCATCAAGAATGTATGTAAAAATGATTGCTGAGATTTCAGGAAACTCGTAGTTTTTTAAAAGCTTGGCAACCCCTTTCCATGAAAGTGATTCTCCTCAGTCTCTGCTTGGGGCTATATCAATAGGAAACAAACCATAAAGATAGAACTTGAAACTACTTTTTTGTGCCAAGGTTCAAAGAGGTAGCACAAACCGTGTTTGATTTAGAGTTTCAACTGCATGTATTCATATTGAAGAAAACAGAGTGAAACCTGAAAATGAAAACGGATACTGCAAACGAACGGTTTAACCTAGATGAACGAAATTTGGTGAGCCATGTGGGATTTTTGTCTTGATCATTACCTGAAAGTATCATCATAATTGGGTGAAAAAATGTTGCTGAGATTTCAGGAAACTCGTATTTTTTTTTTTTGAAGCTTTGCAACCCCTTTCAATGAAAGTGATTTTCGTCAGTCTCTGCTTGGGGTACATCAATAGAAAAACAACCATAAAGATAGAACTTGAAACTAGTTTTTTGTGCCAAGTTTCAAAGAGGTAGCACAAATCGTGTTTGATTTACACTTTCAACTGCATGTATCCATATTGAAGAAAACAGAGTGAAACCTAAAAATGTAAATGGTTACTGCAAACCAACGGTTTAACATCGAAGAATGAAATTAGGTGAGCCAAGTGGGATTCGTGTACTGATCATTACCTGAAAGTATCATCAAGATTGGGTGAAAAAATGTTTGCTGAGATTTCAGGAAACTCGTATTTTTTTGGAAGGTAGGCAATCCCTTTCAATGAAATTGATTTTCGTTAGTCTCTGCTTGGGGCTGTATTACTAGGAAACAAACCATAAAGATAGAACTTGAAACTACATTTTTGTGCCAAGTTTCAACGAGCTAGAACAAACCTTGTTTGATTTAGAGTTCCAAGTGCATGTATCTATGTTGAAAAAACAGAATGAAACCTAAAAATGAAAACGGTTACTGCAAACGAACGGTTTAACCTAGAGGAACGAAATTTGGTGAGCTAAGTGAAATTAGTGTACTGATCATTACCAGAAAGTATCATCAAGATTGAGTGAAAAAATGTTTGATGAAATTTCAGGAAACTAGTAGTTTTTTGGAAGGTAGACAAAAGTGATGTTGCTCAGTGTCTGATTCTGGCTACATCAATAGGAAACAAACCATAAAGATACAACTTGAAACTACTTTCTTGTGCCAAGTTTCAAAGAGGTAGCACAAAAAGTGTTTGATATAGTGTTCCAACTGCATGTATCCATATTGAAGAAAACAGATTGAAACCGAAAAATGAAAACAGTTACTGCAAATGAACGGTTTAACCTAGAAGAACGAAATTTGGTGAGCCAAGAGTGATTGGTGTACTGGTCAATACCTGAAAGTATCATCTAGATTGGGTTAAAAAATGTTTGCTGAGATTTCAGGAAACTCATAGTTTTTTGGAGCGTAGGCAACCACTTTCAATGAAAGTGATTTCATCAGTCTCTGCTTGGGGCTACATCAATAGGAAACAAACCATAAAGATAGAACATGAAACTACTTTCTTGTGCCAAGTTTCATAGAGCTAGCACAAACCGTGTTTGATTTAGAGTTCCAACTGCATGTATCCATATTGAATAAAACAAAGTGAAACCTAAAAATGAAAACGGTTACTGCAAACGAACGGTGTAACCTAGAAGAACGAAATTTGGTGAGCCAAGTGGGATTGTTGTACTGATCATTACCTGAAAGTATCATCAAGAATGGGTGAAAAAATGTTTGTTTAGATTTCAGGAAAATCGTAGTTTTTGGAAGCTTGGTCACTTCTTTTAATGAAAGTGATTTTCGTCAGTCTCTGTTTGGGGCTACATCAATAGAAAACAAACCATAAAAATAGAACCTGAAACTATTTATTGTGCCAAGTTTCAAAGAGCTAGCACGAACCGTGTTTGATTTAGAGTTTCATCTGCAAGTATTCATAGTGAAAAAAACCAAGTGAAATCTGAAAATCACAATGGTTACTGCAAACGAACGGTTTAAACTAGAAGAACGAAATTTGGTGAGCCAAGTGGGATTGATGTACTGATCATTACCTGAAAGTATCATCAAGATTGGGTAAAAAAATATTTGCTGAGATTTTAGGAAACTCGTAGTTTTATGAAAGATGGCAACCCCTTTCAATGAAAGCGATTTTCGCCAGTCTCTGCTTGGGACTACATAAATAGGAAAGAAACCATAGAGATAAATCGTAAAACTACTATACTGTGCAAAGTTTCAAAGAGCTAGCACAAACCGTGTTTGATTTAGAGTTCCAAGTGCATGTATACATATTGAAGAAAACAGAAAGAAACCTAAAAATGAAAACGGTTACCTCAAACGAACGGTTTCACCTAGAAGTACGAAATTGGGTGAGCCAAGTGGGATTGGTGTACTTATCATTACCTGAAAGTATCATCAAGATTGGGTGAAAACATTTTTGCTGAGATTTCAGGAAATTTGCAGTTTTTTGGAAGTTTGGCAACCCCTTTCAATAAAAGTGATTTTCGTCAGTCTCTGCTTTGGGCTACATCAATAGGAAACAAACCATAAAGATACAACAGGAAACTACTCTCTTTTGCCAAGTTTTAAAAAGCTAGCAGAAACCGTGTTTGATTTAGAGTTCCAACTGCATGTATTCATATTGAAGAAAAAAGAGTGAAACCTAAAAATGAAACGGTTACTGCAAAAGAACGGTTTAACCTAGAAGAACGAAATTTGGTGAGCCAAGTGAAACTGGTGTACTGATTATTACCTGAAAGTGTTGTCAAGATTGGGTGAAACAATGTTTGCTGAGATTTCAGGAAACTCGAAGTTTTTTGGAAGCTTGCAACCCCTTTCAATGAAAGTGATTTTCGTCAGTCTCTGATTGGGGCTACATTAACAAGAAACAAACCATAAAGATACAACAGGAAACTACTTTCTTGTGCCAAGTTTCAAAAAGCTAGCAGAAACCGTGTTTGATTTACAGTTCCAACTGCATGTATTCATATTGAAGAATAGAGAGTGAAACCTAAAAATGAAAACGGTTACTGCAAACGAACGGTTTAACCTAGAAGAACGAAATTTGGTGAGCCAAGTGGAATTGGTGTACTGATCATTACCTGAAAGTATCATCAATATTGGGTGAAAAAATGTTTGCTGAGATTTCAGGAAAATCGAAGTTTTTTGGAAGCTTGGCAACCCCTTTCAATGAAAGTGATTTTCGTCAGTCTCTGATTGAGGCTACATTAACAGGAAACAAACCATAAAGAGACAACTTGAAACTACTTTATTGTGCCAAGTTTCAAAGAGCTAGCACAAACGGTGTTTGATTTAGAGTTCCAACTGCATGTATCCATATTGAAGAAAACAGAGTGAAACCTAAAAATGAAAACGGTTACTGCAAATGAACGGTTTAACCTAGAAGAACGGAATTTGGTGAGCCAAGTGCGATTGGTGTATTGATTATTATCTGAAAGTATCATAGTATGGGTGAAAAAATGTTTGCTGAGATTTCTGGTAAATTTAGTTTTTTGGAGGGTAGGCAACCACTTTCAATAAAAGTGATTTTTGTCAGTCTCTTATTGGGGCTATATCAATAGAAAACAAATCATAATTATACACCTTCAAGCTACTTTTTTGTTCCAAGTTTCAAAAACCTAGCACAAACCGTGTTTGATTTAGAGTTCCACATACATGTATCAATATTGTAGAAAACACAGTGAAACCTAAAAATATAAACGGTTATTACAAAAGAACGGTTTAACCTAGAATAACGAAATTTGGTGAGACATGTGGGATTGGTATCCTGATCATTACCTGAAAGTATCATCAAGATTGGGTGAAAAAAATGTTTGCTGAGATTTCAGGAAAAACCTAGTTTTTTGGAAGCTTGGCAACCCCTTTCAATGAAAGTGATTTTCGTCAGTCTCTGCTAGGGACTACATCGATAGGAAACAAACCATAAACATACAACTTAAAACCTAAAAATGAAAACGGTTACTGCAAACGAAGGGCTTAACCTAGAAGTACGAAATTTTTTGAGCCACGTGGGAATGGTGTATCATTACCTGAAAGTATAATCAAGACTGGGTGAAAAATGTTTGCTGAGATTTCAGGAAACCCATAGTTTTTTGGAAGGTAGGAAACCCCTTTTAATCAAATTGATTTTCGTCAGTCTCTGCTTAGGGCTACATCAATAGGAAACAAACCATAAAAATAGAACATGAAACTACTTTCTTATGCCACGTTTCAAAGAGCTAGAACGAACCGTGTTTGTTTTACAGTTCCAAATACATGTATCCATATAGGAGAAAAATGACTGAAACCTAAAAATAAAAACGGTTACTGCAAATGAACGGTTTAATCTAGAAGAACAAAATTTGGTGAGCCAAGTGGGATTTGTGTACTAATCATTACCTGAAAGTACCATCAAGATTGGGTGAAAAAATGTTTGCTGAGATTTCATGGAACTTGTAGTTTTTTGGAAGGTAGGCAACCTCTTTCAATGAAAGTGATTTTCGTCAGTCTCTGCTTGAAGCTACATCAATAGAAAACAAACCTTAAAGCAGAACTTGAAACTACTTTCTTGTGAAAAGTTTCAAAGAGCTAGCACAAACCGTGTTTGATTTAGTGTTTCAAGTGCATGTATCCATATTGAAGAAAACAGAGTGAAACCTAAAAATGAAAACAATCACTTTAAATGAACGGTTTAACCTAGAAGAACGAAATTGGGTGAGCCAAGTGGGATTGGTGTACTGATCATTACCTGAAAGTATCATCAAGATTGGGTGAAAAAATGTTTTCTGAGATTTCAGAAAACTCATAGTTTTTAAAAATCATGGCAACCCCTTTCAATGAAAGTGATTTTTGTCAGTCTCTGCTTCGGGTTACTTCAATAGGAAACAAACCATAAAAATACAACTTGAAACTATATTCCTGTGCAAAGTTTCAAGGAGCTAGCACAACCGTGTTTGATTTAGAGTTCCAACTGCATGTATCCCTATTGAAGAAAACAGAGTGAAACCTAAAAATGAAAATGGTTACTGCAAACGGACGGTTTAACCTAGAAGAACAAAATTTGGTGAGCCAAGTGTGATTGGTGGACTGATCATTACCTGAAAGTATCATCAAGATTGGGTGAAAAAATGTTTGCTGAGATTTCAAGAAACTCGTACTTTTTTAGAAGGTAGGCAACCCCTTTCAATGAAACTGATTTTCGTCAGTCTCTGCTTGGCGCTACATCAATAGAAAACAAACCATGAAGATACAACTTGAAACTACTTTCTTGTGCCAAGTTTCAAAGAGCTAGCACAAACCGTGTTTGATTGAGAGTTTCAACTGCATGTATTCATATTGTAGAAAACAGAGTGAAATCTAAAAATGAAAATGGTTACTGCAAACGAACGGTTTAATTTAGAGAAACGAAATTTAATGAGCCAAGTGAGATTTGTGTACTGATCATTTCCTGAAAGTATCATAAAGATTGGGTGAAAAAATGTTTGCTGAAATTTCAGGAAACTCGTAGTTTTTTGGAAGGTAGGCAACCCCTTTCAATTAAAGTGATTTTCATCAGTCTCTTCTTGGGGCTACATCAACAGAAAACAAAACATATAGATAGAACTTGAAACTACTTTCTTGTGCAAGTTTCAAAGAGCTAGCACAAACCATATTTGTTTTAGAGTTCCAAATATATGTATCCAAATAGGAAAAAACAGATTGTGAACTAAAAATGAAATCGATTACTGCAAACGAAAGGTTTAACCTAGAAGAACAAAATTTGGTGAGCCAGTGGGATTCGCGTACTGATCATTACCTGAAAGTATCATCAAGATTGGGTGAAAAAATGTTTGCTAAGATTTCAGGAAACTCGTAGTTTTATGGAAGCTTGGCAACCCCGTTCAATGAAAGTGATTTTCGTCAGTCTTTGCTTGGGACTACCTACATCAATAGGAAACAAACCATAGAGATAGAACGTAAAACTACTATATTGTGCCACGTTTCAAAGAGCTAGCACAAACTGTGTTAGATTTAGAGTTCCAAATGCATGTATCCATATTGAAGAAAACAGAGTGAAACCTAAAAATGAAAACGGTTACTGCAAACGAACGGTTTAACCTAGAAGAACGATTTGGTGAGCCAAGTGGGATTGGTGTACTGATCATTACAGGAAAGTATCATCAAGAATGGGTAAAAAATGCTTGTTGAGATTTCTGGAAACTCATAGTTTTTTGGAAGCTTGGCCACTTCTTTCAATGAAAGTGATTTTCGTCAGTCTATGCTTGGGGCTACATAAATAAAAAACGATCCATAAAGATAGAATTTAAAACTACTTTCTTGTGCCAAATTTCAAAGAGCTAGCACAAACCGTGTTTGATTTAGTGTTCCAAGTGCATGTATCCATATTGAAGAAAACAGAGTGAAACCTAAAATAGAAAACGGTTACTGCAAATGAACGGTTTAACGCAGAAGAACGAAATTTGGTTAGCCAAGTGGGATTGGTGTACTGATCATTACCTGAAAGAATCATCAAGATTGGGTGAAAAAATGTTTGCTGAGATTTCAGGAAACTCGTAGTTTTATGAAAGCTTGGCAACCTTTTTCAATGAAAGTGATTTTCGTCAGTCTCTGCTTGAGACTACATCAATAGGAAACAAACCATAGAGATAGAACATAAAACTACTATATTGTGCCAAGTTTCAAAAAGCTAGCAAATTCCAGTTTGTTTTAGAGTTCCAAATACTGGCATTTATATAGGAGAAAACAGATTGAAACCTAAAAATGAAAACGGTTACTGCAAATGAACGGTTTAACCTAGAAGAACAAAATTTGGTGAGCCAAGTGGGATTGGTGTACTGATCATTACCTGAAAGTATCATCAAGATTGGCTGAAAAAATGTTGCTGACATTTCAGGAAACTCGTAGTTTTTTGGAAGCTTGGCAACCCCTTTCAATGAAAGTGATTTTCGTCAGTCTCTGCTTGGGACTACATCAATAGGAAACAAACCATAAAGATAAAACTTGAAACTACTATATTTTGACAAGTTTCAAAGAGCTAGCAAAAACCGTGTTTTTTTTAGAGTTCCAAATACAGGTATCCATATAGGAGAAAACAGATTGAAACCTAAAAATGAAAACGGTTACTGCAAATGAACGGTTTAACCTTGAAGAACGAAATTTGGTGAGCCAAGTGGGATTGGTGTACTAATCATTACCTGAAAGTATCATCAAGATTGGGTGAAAAAATGTTTTCTGAGATTTCAGGAAACTCATAGGTTTTTTTGGAATCTTGGCAACCCCTCTCAATAAAAATGATTTTTGTCAGTCTCTGCTTGGGCTTACTTCAATAGGGAACAAACCATAAAGATACAACTTGAAACTACATTCTTGTGCCAAGTTTCAAGGAGCTAGCACAACCGTGTTTGATTTAGAGTTCCAACTGCATGTATCCATATTGAAGAAAAAAGAGTGAAACCTAAAAATGAAAGCGGTTACTGCAAACGGACGGATTAACCTAGAAGAACGAAATTTGGTGAGCCAAGTGTGATTGGTGGACTGATCATTACCTGAAAGTATCATCAAGATTGGGTGAAAAAATGTTTGCTGAGATTTCAGGAAACTCGTACTTTTTTAGAAGGTAGGCAACCCCTTTCAATGAAACTGATTTTCGTCAGTCTCTGCTTGGCGCTACATCAATAGAAAACAAACCATGAAGATACAACTTGAAACTACTTTCTTGTGCCAAGTTTCAAAGAGCTAGCACAAACCATATTTGTTTTAGAGTTCCAAATATATGTATCCATATAGGAAAAAACAGATTGTGAACTAAAAATGAAAACAATTACTGCAAACGAACGGTTTAACCTAGAAGAACAAAATTTGGTGAGCCAGTGGGTTTCGCGTACTGATCATTACCTGAAAGTATCATCAAGATTGGGTGAAAAAATGTTTGCTGAGATTTCAGGAAACTCGTAGTATATGGAAGCTTGGCAACCGCTTTCAATGAAAGTCATTTTCTTCAGTCTCTGCTTGGGACTACATCAATAGAAAACCAACCATAAAGATAAAACTTGAAACTACATTCTTGTGCCAAGTTTCAAAGAGCTAGCACAAACCGTATTTGTTTTAGAGTTCCAAATATATGTACCCATATAGGAGAAAACAGATTGTGAACTAAAAAAGAAAATGATTACTGCAAACGAACGGTTTAACATAGAAGAACGAAATGTGGTGAGCCAAGTGGGATTGGTTTACTGATCATTACCTGAATGTATCATCAAGATTGGGTGAAAAAATGTTTGCTGAGATTTCAGGAAACTCGTAGTTTTATGAAAGCTTGGCAACCCCTTTCAATGAAAGTGATTTTCGATAGTCTCTGCTTGGGGCTACATCAATAGAAAACAAACCATAAAGATAGAAACTGAAACTACTTTATTGTGCCAAGTTTCAAAGAGCTGGCAAAAACCGTGTTTGATTTAGAGTTCCAACTGCATGTATCCATATTGAATAAAACAGAGTGAAACCTAAAAATGTAAACGGTAACTGCAAAGGAAGAGTTTAACCTAGAAGAAAGAAATTGGGTGAGCCAAGTGGGATTGGTGTACTGATCATTACCTGAAAGTATCATCAAGATTGGGTTTAAAAATGTTTGCTGAGATTTCAGGAAACTCGTAGTTTTTTGGAAGGTAGGCAACCCTTTTTATTGAAAGTGATTTTCATCAGTCTCTGCTTAGGGCTACATCAATAGGAAACAAACCATAAAGGTAGAACTTCAAACTACTTTTTTGTGGCAAGTTTCAAAGAGTTAGCACAAACTTTGTTTGATTTAGAGTTTCAACTGCATGTATTCATATTGAAGAAAACAGTGTGAAACCTGAAAATGTAAACGGTTACTGCAAACGAACGGTTTAACCTAGAAGAACGAAATTTGGTGAGCCAAGTAAGATTGGTGTACTGATCTTTAACTGAAAGTATCATCACGATTGGGTGAAAACATGTTGCTGAGATTTCAGGAAACTCGTAGTTTTTTGGAGCGTGGCAACCCCTTTCAATTAAAGTGAATTTTGTCAGTCTCTGCTAGGGGCTACATCAATAGGAAACAAACCATACATATAGAACTTGAAACTACATTCTTGTGCCAAGTTTCAAAGAGCTAGCACAAACCGTGTTTGATTTAGTGTTCCGAGTGCATTTATCCATATTGAAGAAAACAGAGGGAAACCTAAAAATAAAAACGGTTACTGCAAACGAACGGTTTAACCTGGAAAACGAAATTTGGTGAGCCAAGTGGGATTCATGTACTAATCTTTACCTTAAAGTATCATCAAGATTGGGTGAAAAAATGTTGCTGAGATTTCAGGAAACTTGTAGTTTTTTGGAAACTTGGCCACCCCTTTCTATGAAAGTGATTTTCATCAGTCTCTGCTTTTGGCTACATCCATAGAAAAACAACCATTGAGATAGAACTTGAAACTACTTTCTTGTGCCAAGGTCCAAAGAGCTAGCAAAAACCGTGTTAGATTTAGAGTTCCAACTGCATGTATCCATATTAAAGAAAACAGAGTGAAACCTAAAAATGTAAACGGTTACTGCAAACGAACGGTTTAACCTAGAAGAACGAAATTTGGTGAGCCATGTGGGATTGGTGTCCTGATCTTTACCTGAAAGTATCATCAAGATTGGGTGAAAAAATGTTTGCTGAAATTATAGGAAACTCGTAGTTTTTGGAAGGTAGTCAACCCCTTTCAATGAAAGTGATTTTCCTCAGTCTCTGCTTGGGTCTCCATCAATAGGAAACAAACCATAATGATAGAACTTGAAACTACTTTCTTGTGCCAATTTTCAAAGAGGTAGCACAAACCGTGTTTGATTTAGAGTTCCAAGTGCATGTATCCATATTGAAGAAAACAGAGTGAAACCTAAAAATGAAAACGGTTGCTGAAAGTGAACGGTCTAACCTAGAGGAAGGAAATTTGGTGAGCCAAGTAGGATTGGTGTACTGATCATTACCTGAAAGCATCATCAAGAATGGGTGAAAAAATGTTCGCTGAGATTTCAGGAAACTCGTATTTTTTTGGAAGGTAGGAAACCACTTTCAATTAAAGTGATTTTCATCAGTCTCTGCATGGGGCTACATCAATAGGAAACAAACCATATAGATACAACTTGAAACTACCTTTTTGCGCCATATTTCAAAGAGCTAGCACAAACCTCATTTGATTTAGAGTTTCAACTGCATGTATTCATATTTAAGAAAACAGAGTGAAACCTGAAAATGAAAACGGTTACTTGAAACAAACGGTTTAAACTTGAAGAACTATATTTGGTGAGCCAATTGGGATTGGTGTACTGATCATTACCTGAAAGTATCATCACAACTGGGTGAAAAAATGTTGCTGAGAATTCAGGAAACCCATAGTTCTTTGGAAGTGTGGCAACCCCTTTCAATGAAAGTGATTTTTGTCAGTCTCTTCTTGGGGCTACATCAATAGAAAACAAACCATAAAGATAGAACTTGAAACTACATTCTTGTGCCATGTTTCAAAGAGCTAGCACAAACCGTGTTTGATTTAGAGTTCCAAGTGCATGTATCGATATTGAAAAAGACAGAGTGAACCTACAAATGAAAACGGTTACTGGAAACGAACGGTTTAACATAGCAGAACTAAATTTGGTGAGCCAAGTGGGATTGGTGTACTGATCATTAACTGAAAGTATCATCACGATTGGGTGAAAAAATATTCATGAGATTTCAGGAAACTCGTAGTTTTTGGGAAGCATGGCAACCCCTTTCAATGAAAGTGATTTTCCTCAGTCTCTGCTTGGGGCTACATCAATAGAAAACCAACCATAAAGATAGAAATTGAAACTACATTCTTCTGCCAAGTTTCAAAGAGCTAGTAAAAACCGTGTTTGATTTAGAGTTCCAACTGCATCTATCTATATTGAAGAAAACAGATTGAAACCTAAAAATGAAAACGGTTACTGCAAACGAATGGTTTAACCTAGAAGAAAGAAATTTGGTGAGCCAAGTGGGATTGGTGTACTGATCATACCTGAAAGTATCATCAAGATTGGGTGAAAAAATGTTTGCTTCGATTTCAGGAAACTCGTATTTTTATGGAAGCTTGGCAAACAATGTCAATAAAAGTGATTTTCGTCAGTCTCTGCATGGGACTACATCAATAGGAAACAAACAATAGAGATAAAACGTAAAACAATTATACTGTGCCAAGTTTCTAAGAGCTAGCACAAACCGTTTTTGATTTAGAGTTCCAAGCGCATGTATCCATATTGAATACAACAGTGTGAAACCTGAAAATGAAAATGGTTACTGCAAATGAACGGTTTAACCTAGAAGAACGAAATTTGGTGAGCCAAGTGGGATTGGTGTACTGATCTTTAACTGAAAGTATCATCAAGATTGGGTGAAAACATGTTGCTGATATTTCAGGAAACTAGTAGTTTTTTGGAGCGTGGCAACCCCGTTCAATTAAAGTGATTTTTGTCAGTCTCTGCTAGGGGCTACATCAATAGGAAACAAACCATAAATATAGAACTTGAAACTACATTCTTGTGCCAAGTTTCAAAGAGCTAGCACAAACCGTGTTTGATTTAGTGTTCCGAGTGCATTTATCCATATTGAAGAAAACAGAGGGAAACCTAAAAATAAAAACGGTTACTGCAAACGAACGGTTTAACCTGGAAAACGAAATTTGGTGAGCCAAGTGGAATTCATGTACTAATCTTTACCTTAAAGTATCATCAAGATTGGGTGAAAAAATGTTGCTGAGATTTCAGGAAACTTGTAGTTTTTTTGAAACTTGGCCACCCCTTTCAATGAAAGTGATTTTCATCAGTCTCTGCTTTTGGCTACATCCATAGAAAAACAACCATTGAGATAGAACTTGAAACTACATTCTTGTGCCAAGGTTCAAAGAGCTAGCAAAAACCGTGTTAGATTTAGAGTTCCAACTGCATGTATCCATATTAAAGAAAACAGAGTGAAACCTAAAAATGTAAAGGGTTACTGCAAATGAACGGTTTAACCTAGAAGAACGAAATTTGGTGAGCCATGTGGGATTGGTGTCCTGATCTTTACCTGAAAGTATCATCAAGATTGGGTGAAAAAACGTTTGCTGAAATTATAGGAAACTCGTAGTTTTTGGAAGGTAGTCAACCCCTTTAAATGAAAGTGATTTTCGTCAGTCTCTGCTTGGGTCTCCTTCAATAGGAAACAAACCATAATGATAGAACTTGAATCTACTTTCTTTTGCCAATTTTCAAAGAGGTAGCACAAACCGTGTTTGATTTAGAGTTCCAAGTGCATGTATCCATATTGAAGAAAGCAGAGTGAAACCTAAAAATGAAAACGGTTACTGAAAGTGAACGGTTTAACCTAGAAGAAGGAAATTTGGTGAGCCAAGTGGGATTGGTGTACTGATCATTACCTGAAAGCATCATCAAGAATGGGTGAAAAAATGTTTGCTGAGATTTCAGGAAACTCGTAGTTTTTTGGAAGCTTGGCAACCCCTTTCAATGAAAGTGATTTTCGTCAGTGTATGCTTGGGGCTACATCAATAGAAAATGAACCATAAAGATAGAATTTGAAACTACTTTCTTGTGCCAAGTATCAAAGAGCTAGCAAAAACCGTGTTCGATTTAGAGTTCCAACTGCATGTATCCATATTTAAAAAAACAGAGTGAAACCTGGAAATGAAAACGGTTACTGCAAACGAACGACTTAACCTAAAAGAACGAAATTTGGTGAGCCAAGTGGGATTGGTGTACTGATCATTACCTGAAAGTATCATCAAGATTGGGTTTAAAAATGTTTGCTGAGATTTCAGGAAACTCGTAGTTTTTTGGAAGGTAGGCAACCCTTTTTAATGAAAGTGATTTTCATCAGTCTCTGCTTGGGGCTACATCAATATGGAACAAACCATAATGATAGAACTTCAAACTACTTTTTTGTGTCAAGTTTCAAAGAGTTAGCACAAACCTTGTTTGATTTAGAGTTTCAACTGCATGTATTCATATTGAAGAAAACAGAGTGAAACCTTAAAATGTAAACGGTTACTGCAAACGAACGGCTTAACCTAGAAAAACGAAATTTGGTGAGCCAAGTGGGATTGGTATACTGATCTTTACCTGAAAGTATCATCACGATTGGGTGAAAAAATTTGCTGGGAATTCAGGAAACTCATAGTTTTTTGGAGCGTGGCAACTACGTTCAATTAAAGTGATTCTTGTCAGTCTCTGCTAGGGGCTACATCAATAGGAAACAAACCATAAATATAGAACTTGAAACTACATTCTTGTGCCAAGTTTCAAAGAGCTAGCACAAACCGTGTCTGATTTAGTGTTCCGAGTGCATTTATCCATATTGAAGAAAACAGAGGGAAACCTAAAAATAAAAACGGTTACTGCAAACGAACGGTTTAACCTGGAAAACGAAATTTGGTGAGCCAAGTGGGATTCGTGTACTAATCTTTACCTTAAAGTATCATCAACATTGGGTGAAAAAATGTTGCTGAGATTTCAGGAAACTCGTAGTTTTTTGGAAACTTGGCCACCCCTTCCAATAAAAGTGATTTTCATCAGTCTCTGCTTTTGGCTACATCCATAGAAAAACAACCATTAAGATAGAACTTGAAACTACTTTCTTGTGCCAAGTTTCAAAGTGCTAGCAAAAACCGTGTTAGATTTAGAGTTCCAACTACATGTATCTATATTAAAGAAAACAGAGTGAAACCTAAAAATGTAAACGGTTACTGCAAACGAACGGTTTAACCTATAAGAACGATATTTGGTGAGCCATGTGGGATTGGTGTCCTGATCATTACCTGAAAGCATCATCAGATTGGGTGAAAAAATGTTTGCTGAGATTTTAGGAAAATCGTAGTTTTTTGGAAGGTAGTCAACCCCTTTAAATGAAAGTGATTTTCATCAGTCTCTGCTTGGGTCTCCTTCAATACGAAACAAACCATAATGATAGAACTTAAAACTACTTTCTTGTGACAATTTTCAAAGAGGTAGCACAAACCGTGTTTGATTTAGAGTTCCAAGTGCATGTATCCATATTGAAGAAAACAGAGTGAAACCTAAAAATGAAAACGGTTACTGAAATGAACGGTTTAACCTAGAGGAAGGAAATTTGGTGAGCCAAGTGGGATTGGTGTACTGATGATTACCTGAAAGTATCATCAAGATTGGGTGAAAAAATGTTTGCTGAGATTTCAGGAAACTCGTAGTTTTTTGGAAGGTAGGCAACCCTTTTTAATGAAAGTGATTTTCATCAGTCTCTGCTTGGGGCTACATCAATAGGAAACAAACCATAAAGATAGAACTTCAAACTACTTTTTTGTGCCAAGTTTCAAAGAGTTAGCCCAAACCTTGTTTGATTTAGAGTTTCAACTGCATGTGTTCATATTGAAGAAAACAGAGTGAAACCTGAAACTGTAAACGGTTACTGCAAACGAACGGTTTAACCTAGAAGAAAGAAATTTGGAGAGCCAAGTGGGATTGGTGTACTGATCTTTAACTGAAAGTATCATCACGATTGGGTGAAAAAATATTCATGAGATTTCAGGAAACTCGTAGTTTTTTGGAGCGTGGCAACCCCTCTCAATTAAAGTGATTTTTGTCAGTCTCTGCTAGGGGGCTATATCAATAGGAAACAAACCATAAATATAGAACTTTAAGCTACATTCTTGTGCCAAGTTTCAAAGAGCTAGCACTAACCGTGTTTTATTTAGTGTTCCCAGTGAATTTATTCATATTGAAGAAAACAAAGTGAAACCTAAAAATGAAAACGGTTACTGCAAACGAATGGTTTCACCTAGAAGATCGAAATTTTGTTATCTAAGTGGGATTGGTGTACTGATCATTACCTGAAAGTATCATCAAAAATGGGTGAAAAAATGTTCGCTGAGATTTTAGGAAACTCGTATTTTTTTGGAAGTTAGGCAACCCCTTTCATTTAAAGTGATTTTCGTCAGTCTCTGCTTGGGGCTACATCAATAGGAAACAAACCATAAAGATACAACTTTAAACTACCTTTTTGCGCCATGTTTCAAAGAGCTAGCACAAACTTTGTTTGATTTAGAGTTTCAACTTCATGTATTCATATTTAAGAAAACAGAGTGAAACCTGAAAATGAAAACGGTTACTGCAAACAAATGGTTTAAACTTGAAGAACTATATTTGGTGAGCCAAGTGGGATTGGTGTACTGATCATTACCTGAAAGTATCATCACAACTGGGTGAAAAAATGTTTCTGAGATTTCAGGAAACCCGTCATTTTTTGGAAGTTTGGCAACCCCTTTCAATGAAAGTGATTTTTGTCAGTCTCTTCTTGGGGCTACATCAATGGAAAACAAACCATAAAGATAGAACTTGAAACTACATTCTTGTGCCATGTTTCTAAGAGCTAGCACAAACCGTGTTTGATTTAGAGTTCCAAGTGCATGTATCGATATTGAAAAAAACAGAGTGAATCTACAAATGAAAACGGTTACTGGAAACGAACGGTTTAACATAGCAGAACGAAATTTGGTGAGCCAAGTGGGATTGGTGTACTGATTATTACCTGAATGTATCTTCACGTTTGGGTGAAAAAATATTCCTGAGATTTCAGGAAACTCGTAGTTTTTGGGAAGCGTGCCAACCCTTTACAATGAAAGTGATTTTCCTCAGTCTCTGCTTGGGGCTACATCAATAGAAAACCAACCATAAAGATAGAACTTGAAACCACATTCTTGTGCCAAGTTTCAAAGAGCTAGCAAAAACCGTGTTTGATTTAGAGTTCCAACTGCATCTATCTATATTGAAGAAAACAGAGTGAAACCTAAAAATGAAAACGGTTACTGCAAACGAATGGTTTACGCTAGAAGAAAGAAATTTGGTGAGCCAAGTGGGATTGGTGTACTGATCATACCTGAAAGTATCATCAAGATTGGGTGAAAAAATGTTTGCGTCGATTTCAGGAAACTCGTATTTTTTTGGAAGCTTGGCAAACAGTGTCAATGAAAGTGATTTTCATCAGTCTCTGCTTGGGACTACATCAATAGGAAACAAACAATAGAGATAAAACGTAAAACAATTATACTGTGCCAAGTTTCTAAGAGCTAGCAAAAACCGTTTTTGATTTAGAGTTCCAAGCACATGTATCCATATTGAATACAACAGTGTGAAACCTGAAAATGAAAATGGTTACTGCAAATGAACGGTTTAACCTAGAAGAACGAAATTTGGTGAGCCAAGTGGGATTGGTGTACTGATCATTTCCTGAAAGTATCATCAAGATTGGGTGAAAAAATGTTTGCTGAGATTTCAGGAAACTCGTAGTTTTTTGGAAGCTTGGCAACCCCTTTCAATAAAAGTGATTTTGGTCAGGGTATGCTTGGGGCTACATCAATAGAAAATGAATTATAAAGATACAATTTGAAACTACTTTCTTGTGCCAAGTATCAAAGAGCTAGCAAAAACCGTGTTCGATTTAGAGTTCCAACTGCATGTATCCATATTTAAAAAAACAGAGTGAAACCTGGAAATGAAAACGGTTACTGTAAATGAACGATTTAACCTAAAAGAACGAAATTTGGTGAGCCAAGTGCGATTGGTGTAGTGATCATTACCTGAAAGTATCATCAAGATTGGGTGAAAAAATGTTTGCTGAGATTTCAGGAAACTCGTAGTTTTTTGGAAGTTAGGCAAAACCTTTCAATGAAAGTGATTTTCGTCAGTCTCTGCTTGGGGCTACATCAATAGGAAACAAATCATAAAGATACAACTTGAAACTACTTTCTTGTGCCATGTTTCAAAGAGCTAGCAAAAACCATGTTTGATTTAGAGTTTTAACAGCATGTATTCATATTGAAGAAAATAGAGTGAAACCTAAAAATGAAAACGGTTACTGCCAACGAACAGTTTAACCTAGAAAAACGAAATTTGGTGAGCCACGTGGGATTGGTGTACTGATCATTACCTGAAAGTATCATCAAGATTGGTTGAATAAATGTTGCTGAGATTCCAGGAAACTCTTAGTTTTTTAAAAGCTTTGCAACCCATTTTAATGAAAGTGATTTTCGTTAGTCTCTGCTTGAAGCTACATCAATAGGTAACAAACCATAAAGATAAAACTTGAAACTACTTTCTTGTACCAAGTTTCAAAGATCTAGCACAAACCGTGTTTGATTTAGAGTTCCAAGAGCATGTATCCATATTGAAGAAAACAAAGTGAAACCTGAAAATGAAAACGGTTACTGCAAATGAACGGTTTTATCTAGAAGAACGAAATTTGGTGAGTCAAGTGGGATTGGTGTACTGATCATTACCTGAAAGTATGATTAAGATTGGGTGAAAAAATGTTTGCTGAGATTTCAGGAAACTCGTAGTTTTTTGGAAGGTAGGCAACCCCTTTCAATGAAAGTGATTTTCGTCAGGCTCTGATTGGGGCGACATCAAAAGGAAACAATCCATAAAGATAGAACTTGAGACTACTGTCTTGTGCTAACTTTCAAAGAGCTACCAAAAAACGTCTTTGTTTTAGAGTCCTAAATACATGTATTTATATAGGAGAAAACAGTTTGAAACCTAAAAATGAAAACGGTACTTCAAACGAACGATTCAACCTAGAAGAATGAAATTTTGTGAGCCAAGTGGGATTGGTGTCCTGATCATTACCAGAAAGTATCTTCAAGACTGGGTGAAAAAATGTTTGCTGACATTTCAGGAAACTCGTTGTTTTATGGAAGCTTCGAAACCCCTTTCAATGTGAGTGATTTTTGTCATTCTTTGCTTGGGAGTACATTAATAGGAAACAAACCATAGAGATAGAACGTAAAACTGTTATATTGCACCAAGATTCAAAGAGCTAGGACAAACCGTGTTAGATTTAGAGTTCCAACTGCATGTATCCATATTGAAGAAAAAAAAGTGAAACCTAAAAATGAAAACGGTTACTGCAAACGAACGGTTTAACCTAGAAAAACAAAATTTGATGAGCCAAGTGGGATTGGTGTACTGATCGTTACAAGAAAGTATCATCAAGATTGGGTGAAAAAATGTTTGCTGAGATTTTTAGAAACTCGTATTTTTATGAAAGCTTGGTAAACCCTATCAATGAAAGTGATTTTCGTCAGTCTCTGCTTGGGACTACATCAATAGGAAACAAACCATAGAGATAAAACGTAAAACTAGTATACTGTGCCAAGTTTCAAAGAGCTAGCACAAACCCTTTTTGATTTAGAGTTCCAAGTGCATGTATCCATATCGAAGAAAACAGAGTGAAACCTAAAAATGAAAACAGTTACTGCAAACAAACGGTTTAACCTAGGAGAACGAAATTTGGTGAGCCAAGTAGAATTGGTGTACTGATCATTACATTAGGAGAAAACAGTTTGAAACCTAAAAATGAAAACGGTACTTCAAACGAACGATTCAACCTAGAAGAATGAAATTTCGTGAGCCAAGTGGGATTGGTGTCCTGATCATTACCTGAAAGTATCATCAAGTTTGGGTGAAAAAATGTTGCTGAGATTTCAGGAAAATCATAGTTATTTGGAAGATTGGCAACCCCTTTCAATAAAAGTGATTTTCGTCAGTCTCTGCTTGAGACTACATCAATAGGAAACAAACCATAGAGATAAAACGTAAAACTACTATACTGTGCCAAGTTTCAAAGAGCTAGCACAAACCATTTTTGATTTAGAGTTCCAAGTGCATGCATCCATAAAGGAAAAAACAGAGTGAAACCTAAAAATGAAAACGGTTACTGCAAACGAACGGTTTAACCTAGAAAAACGAAATTTGGTGAACCAAGTGGGATTGGTGTACTGATCATTACCTGAAAGTATCATCAAGATTGGTTGAAAAAATGTTGCTGAGATTTCAGGAAACTCATAGTTTTGTGTAAGCTTGGCAACCCATTTGAATGAAAGTGATTTTCATCAGTCTCTGCTTGGGGCTACATCAATAGGAAACAAACCATAAAGATAGAACTTGAAACTACTTTCTTGTGCCATGTTTCAAAGAGCTAGCACAAACCATGTTTGATTTAGAGTTTCAACAGCATGTATTCATATTGAAGAAAATAGAGTGAAACCTAAAAATGAAAACGGTTACTGCCAACGAACGGTTTAACCTAGAAGAACGAAATTTGGTGAGCCAAGTGGGATTAGTGTACTGATCATTACCTGAAAGTATCATCAAGATTGGGTGAATAAATGTTGCTGAGATTCCAGGAAAATCTTAGTTTTTTAAAAGCTTTGCAACCCATTTTAATGAAAGTGATTTTCGTTAATCTCTGCTTGAAGCTACATCAATAGGTAACAAACCATAAAGATAGAACTTGAAACTACTTTCTTGTACCAAGTTTCAAAGAGCTAGCACAAACCGTGTTTGATTTAGAGTCCAAGTGCATGTATCCATACTGAAAAAAACAGAGTGAAACCTAAAAATGAAAACGTTTACTGCAAATGAACGGTTTTATCTAGAAGAACGAAATTTGGTGAGCCTAGTGGGATTGGTGTACTGATCATTATCTGAAAGTATGATCAAGATTGGGTGAAAAAATGTTTGCTGAGATTTCAGGAAACTCGTAGTTTTTTGGAAGGTAGGCAACCCCTTTCAATGAAAGTGATTTTCGTCAGTCTCTGATTGGGGCGACATCAAAAGGAAACAATCCATAAAGATAGAACTTGAGACTACTTTCTTTGCCAAGTTTCAAAGAGCTACCAAAAACCGTCTTTGTTTTAGAGTCCTAAATACATGTATTTATATAGGAGAAAACAGTTTGAAACCTAAAAATGAAAACGGTACTTCAAACGAACGATTCAACCTAGAAGAATGAAATTTCGTGAGCCAAGTGGGATTGGTGTCCTGATCATTACCTGAAAGTATCTTCAAGACTGGGTGAAAAAATGTTTGCTGACATTTCAGGAAACTCATTGTTTTATGGAAGCTTGGCAACCACTTTCAATGTGAGTGATTTTTGTCATTCTTTGCTTGGGAGTACATTAATAGGAAACAAACCATAGAGATAGAACGTAAAACTATTATATTGCACCAAAATTCAAAGAGCTAGCACAAACCGTGTTAGATTTAGAGTTCCAACTGCATGTATCCATATTGAAGAAAAAAAAGTGAAACCTAAAAATGAAAACGGTTACTGCAAATGAACGGTTTAACCTAGAAAAACAAAATTTGATGAGCGAAGTGGAATTAGTGTACTGATCGTTACAAGAAAGTATCATCAAGATTGGGTGAAAAAATGTTTTCTGAGATTTCTGGAAACTCGTATTTTTATGAAAGCTTGGCAAACCCTATCAATGAAAGTGATTTTCGTCAGTCTCTACTTGGGACTACATCAATAGGAAACAAACCATAGAGATAAAACGTAAAACTAGTATACTGTGCCAAGTTTCAAAGAGCTAGCACAAACCCTTTTTGATTTAGAGTTTCAAGTGCATGTATCCATATAGGAGAAAACAGAGTGAAACCTAAAAATGAAAACGGTTACTGCAAACAAACGGTTTAACCTAGGAGAACGAAATTTGGTGGGCCAAGTAGAATTGGTGTACTGCTAATTACCTGAAAGTATCATCAAGTTTGGGTGAAAAAATATTGCTGAGATTTCAGGAAAATCATAGTTATTTGGAAGATTGGCAACCCCTTTCAATGAAAGTAATTTTCGTCAGTCTCTGCTTGAGACTACATCAATAGGAAACATACCATAGAGATAAAACGTAAAACTACTATACTGTGCTAAGTTTCAAAGAGCTAGCACAAACCATTTTTGATTTAGAGTTCCAAGTGCATGCATCCATATAGGAAAAAACAGAGTGAAACCTAAAAATGAAAACGGTTACTGCAAACGAACGGTTTAACCTACATAAACGCAATTTGGTGAGCCAAGTGGGATTGGTGTACTGATCATTACCTGAAAGTATCATCAAGATTGGTTGAAAAAATGTTGCTGAGATTTCAGGAAACTCATAGTTTTGTGTAAGCTTGGCAACCCATTTGAATGAAAGTGATTTTCGTCAGTCTCTGCTTGGGGTTACATCAATAGGAAACAAACCATAAAGATACAACTTGAAACTACTTTCTTGTACCAAGTTTCAAAGAGGTATCACAAACCGTGTTTGATTTAGAGTTCCAAGTGCATGTATCCATACTGAAGAAAACAGAGTGAAACCTAAAAATGAAAACGGATACTGCAAACGAACGGTTTTACCTAGAAGAATGAAATTTGGAGAGCCAAATGGGATTGGTGTACTGATCATTACCTGAAACTATCATCAAGATTGGGTGAAAAAATGTTGCTGAGATTCCAGGAAACTCGTAGTTTTTTGAAAGCTTGGCAACCCCTTTTAATGAAAGTGATTTTCGTCAGTCTCTGCTTGAAGCTACATCAATAGGCAACAAACCATAAAGATAGAACTTGAAACTACTTTCTTGTGCCAAGTTTCAAAGAGCTAGCACAAACCGTGTTTGATTTAGAGTTCCAACTGCATGTATCTGTATTGAAGAAAAAAAAAAAAGAAACCTAAAAATGAAAACGGTAACTGCAAATGAACGGTTAAACCTAGAAGAACGGAATTTGGTGAGCCAAGTGGGATTGGTGTACTGATCATTACCTGAAAGTATCATCAAGAGTGGGTGAAAAAATGTTTGTTGAGATTTCAGGAAACTCGTAGTTATTTGAAAGGTAGGCAACCCCTCTCAATGAAAGTGATTTTCGTCAGTCTCTGATTGGGACTACATCAATAGGAAACAATCCATAAAAATAGAACTTGAAACTACTTTCTTGTGCCAATTTTCAAAGAGCTACCAAAACCGTCTTTGTTTTAGAGTCCTAAATACATGTATTTATATAGGAGTAAACAGATTTAAACATAAAAATGAAAACGGTACTTCAAACGAATGATTCAACCTAGACAAATGAAATTTCGTGAGCCAAGTGGGATTGGTGTCCTAATCATTACCTGAAAGTATTTTCAAGATACTTTCTTATGCCAAGTCTCAAAAAGCTAGAACAAACCGAATTTGTTTTAGAGTTCCAAATACTTGTATCCATATAGCAGAAATCTGATTGAAACCTAAAAATGAAAACGGTTACTGCAAAAGAACGGTTTAACCTAGAAGAACGAAATTTGGTGAGCCAAGTGGGATTGGTGTACTGATCATTACCTGAAAGTATCATCAAGATTGGGTGAAAAAATGTTTGCTGATATTTCAGGAAACTCGTAGTTTTTTGGAAGGTAGGCAACCCCTTTCAATTAAAGTGATTTTCATCAGTCTCTGCTTGGGGCTACATGAATAGAAAACAAAGCATAAATATACAACTTTAAACTAGTTTCTTGTGCCAAGTTTCAAAGAGCTAGCACAAACCGTGTTTGATTTAGAATTCCACCTGCATGTATCAATATTGAAGAAAACACAGTGAAACCTAAAAATGAAAACGGTTACTGCAAAGGAACGGTTTAACCTAGCAGAACGAAATTTGGTGAGCCAAGTGAGATTGGTGTCCTGATCATTACCTGAAAGTATCATAAAGACTGGGTGAAAAAACTTTGCTGAGATTTCAGGAAACTCTTAGTTTTTTGGAAGCTTGGCAACCCCTTTCAATTAAAGTGATTGTCCTCACTTTCTGCTTGGGGCTACATCAATAGGAAACAAACCATAAAGATACAACTTGAAATTACTTTATTGTTCCAATTTCCAAAGAGCTAGCACAAACCGTGTTTGATTTAGAGTTCCAACTGCATGTATCCATATTGAAGAAAACAGAGTGAAACCTAAAAATGAAAATGGTTACTGCAAACGAACGGTTTAATGTAGAACAACGAAATTTCCAGAGCCAAGTGAGATTCGTGTACTGATCATTACTTGAAAGAATCATCAAGATTGGGTGAAAAAATGTTGCTGAGATTTTAGGTAACTCATAGTTTTTTGGAAGCTTGGCAACCGCTTTCAATGAAAGTGATTTTCGTCAGTCTCTGCTTGGGGCTAAATCAATAGAAAACAAACCATTAATATACAACTTGAAATTACTTTATTTTGCCAAGTTACAACGAGCTAGCAAAATCTGTGGTTGATTTTGAGTTCCAACTGCATGTATTCATATTGAAGAAAACAGAGTGAAACCGAAAATTGAAAACGGTTACTGCAAACGAACGGTTTAACCTAGAAGAATGAAATTTGGTGATCCAAATAAGATTGGTGTACTGATCATTACCTGAATGTACCATCAACATTGGGTGAAAAAATGTTTGCTGAAATTTCAGGAAACTCGTAGTTTTTTGGAAGGTAGGCAACCCCTTTCAATGAAAGTGATTTCCGCCAGTCTCTGCTTGGGGCTACATCAATAGGAACCTAACCATAAAGATTCAACTTGAAACTACTTTATTGTGCCAAGTTTCAAAGAGCTAGCAAAAACCGTGTTTGATTTAGGGTTCCAACTACATTTATCCTTATAGGAGGAAACAGAGTGAAACCTAAAAATGAAAACGGTTACTGAAAACGAACAGTTTAACCTAGAAAACGAAGTTTGGTGAGCCAAGTGGGATTGGTGTACTGATAATTACCTGAAAGTATCATGAAGATTGGGTGAATAAATGTTTGCTGAGATTTCAGGAAATTCGTAGTTTTTTGGAAGGTAGGCAACAACTTTCAATGAAAGTGATTTTAGTCAGTCTCTGATTGGGGCTACATCAATAAGAAAAAAACAATAAAGATAGAACTTGAAAAAGAGTTCCAAATAGAAGTATCCATATAGGAGAAACCAGATTGAAACATAAAAATGAAAACGGTTACTGCAAACAAACGGCTTAACCTAGAAGAACGACATTTGGTGAGCCAAGTGGGATTGGTGTACTGATCATTACCTGAAAGTATCATCAAGATTGGGTGAAAAAATGTTGCTGAGATTTCAGGAAACTCGTAGTTTTTTGGAAACTTGGCAACCCTTTTCAATGAAAGTGATTTTCGTCAGTCTCTGCTTAGAGCTACATCAATAGGAAACAAACCATAAAGAGAGAACTTGAAACTGCTTTCTTCGCTAAGTTTGAAAGAGCTATAAAAAACAGTGTTTTATTTAGAGTTCCAACTGCATGTATTCATATTGAAGAAAACATAGTGAAACCTAAAAATGAAAACGGTTACTGCAAACGAACAGTTTAACCTAGAAGAACAAAATTTGGTGAGCCAAGTGGGATTGGTGTACTGATCATTACCTGAAAGTATCATCAAGATTGGGTGAAAAATGTTTGCTTAGATTTCAGGAAACTCATAGTTTTTTGCAAGGTTGGCAACACGTTTCAATTAAAGTGATTTTCGTCAGTCTCTGCTTTGGGCTGCATCAATAGGAAACAAACAATAAAGATAGAACTTAAAACTACTTTCTTATGCCAAGTTTCAAAGAGCTAGCAGAAACCGTGTTTGTTTTAGAGTTCTAAATACATGCATCCATATAGGAGAAAACAGAGTGAAACCTAAATAGGAAAACGGTTACTAGAAAGGAAAGTTTTAACCTAGAACAAAGAAATTTGGTGAGCCAAGTGGGATTTGTGTACTGGTCATTTCCTGAAAGTATCTTCAAGATTGGTTGAAAAAAGGTTTGCTGAGATTTCAGGAAACTCATAGTTTTTTGGAGGGTAGGCATCCCCATTCAATGAAAGTGATTTTCGTCAGTCTCTAATTGGGGCTACATCAATAAGAAACAAACCATAAAGATAGAACTTGAAACAACTTTCTTGGGCCAAGTTTCAAAGACCTAAAAAAACCGTGTTTTATTTAGAGTTCCAGCTGCATGTATCCATATTAAAGAAAACAGAGTGAAACCTAAAAATGAAAACGGTTACAGAAAACGAACGGTTTAACATAGAAGAACGAAATTTGGTGAGCCAAGTGGTATTGGTGTTCTTATCATTACCTGAAAGTATCATCAAGATTGGATAAAAAAATGTTTGCTGAGATTTCAGGTAACTCGTAGTTTTTTGGAAGGTAGGCAACACCTTTCAATGAAAGTGATTTCCGTCAGTCTTTGCTTGGTACTACATACATAGGAAACAAACCATAAAGATTCAACTTGAAACTACTTTATTGTGCCAAGTTTCAAAAAGCTAGCACAAACCGTGTTTGATTTAGAATTTCCAACTGCATGTATCCATATTAAAAAAAACAGAGTGAAATCTAAAAATGAAAACGGTTACTGAAAACGAACGGTTTAACATAGAAGAACGAAATTTGGTGAGCCAAGTGCGATTTGTGTACTGATCATTACCTGAAAGTATCATCAAGATTGGGTGAATAAATGTTTGCTGAAATTTTAGGAAACTCGTAGTTTTTAGAAGCTTCGCAAAACCTTTAAATGAAAGTGATTTTCGTCAGTCTCTGCTTGTGACTACAACAATAGGAAACAAACCATAAAGATAGAACTTGAAACTACTTTATTTTGCCAAGTTTCAAGGAGCTAGCAAAAACCGTGTTTCTTTTAGAGTTCCAAATACATGTATCGATATAGGAGAAAAAAGATTGAAACCTAAAAATTAAAACGGTTACTGCAAAAGAACGGTTTAACCTAGAAGAACAAAATTAGGTAAGCCAAGTGGGATTGGTGTACTGATCATTACCTGAAAGTATCATCAAGATTGGGTGAAAAAATGTTGCTGAGATTTCAGGAAACTCGTGGTTTTTGGAAGCTTTGCAACCCCTTTCAATGAAAGTGATTTTCGTCAGTCTCTGCTTAGAGCTACATCAATAGGAAACAAACCATAATGACAGAACTTGAAACTACATTCTTTGCTAAGTTTGAAAGAGCTAGCAAAAACGGTGTTTTATTTAGAGTTCCAACTGCATGTATCCATATTGAAGAAAACAGAGTGAAACCTAAAAATGAAAACGGTTACTGCAAACGAACGGTTTCACCTAGAAGAACAAAATTTGGTGAGCCAAGTGGGATTGGTGTACTGATCATTACCTGAAAGTATCACCAAGATTGGGTGAAAAAACTTTTGCTGAGATTTCAGGAAATTCGTAGTTTTTTGGAAGCTGGGCAAACCCTTTCTATGAAAGTCATTTTCGTCAGTCTCTGCTTTGGGCTACATCAATAGCAAACAAACCATAGAGATAGAACTTGGAACTACTTTATTGTGCTACGTTTCAAAGAGCTAGCACAAACCGTGTTTGATTTAGAGTTCCAACTACATGTATCCATATAGGAGAAAACAGAGTGAAACCTCAATATGAAAACGGTTACTGCAAACGAACGGTTTAACCTAGAAGAACGAAATTTGGTGAGCCAAGTGCAACTGGTGTACTGATCATTACCTGAAAGTATCATCAAGATTGGGTGAAAAAACATTTGCTGAGATTTCAGGAGATTCGTCAGTTTATGGAGTCTGCCAATCAGTTTCAATGTAAGTGATTTTCACCAGTTCCTACTGTGGACTACATCAATAGAAAACAAACCATACTGACAGAACTTGGAACTACTATATTGTTCCAAGTTTCAAAGAGCTAGCACAAACCGTGTTTGATTTAGAGTTCCAACTACATGTATCCATATAGGACAAAACAGAGTGAAACCTCAAAATGAAAACGGTTACTGCAAACGAACAGGTTAACCTAGAAGAACGAAATTTGGTGAGCCAAGTGGGAGTGGTGTACTGATCATTACCTGAAAGTATCATCAAGATTGGGTGGAAAAACATTTGCTGAGATTTTAGGAGATTCGTAGTTTCTTGGAAGCTGGGCAAGCCCTTTCAATGAAAGTGATTTTCGCTAGTATTTGCTTTTGGCTACATCAATAACAAACAAACAATAGAGATACAACTTCGAATTACGTTATTGTGCCAAGTTTCAAAAAGGTAGCACAAACTGTGTTTGATTTAGAGTTCCAACTACATGTATCCATATAGGAAAAAACAGAGTGCAACCTCAAAGTAAAAATGGTTACTGCAAACGAACGGTTTAACCTAGAAGAACAAAATTTGGTGAGACAAGTAAGACTGGTGTACTGATCCTTACCTGAAAGTATCATCAAGATTGGGTGAAAAAACATTTGTTGAGATTTCAGGAGATTCGTACTTTTTCAGAAGCTGGGAGAGCCCTTTCAATGAAAGTGATTTTGGCCAGTCTCTGCTGTGGGGCACAGCAATATCAAACAAACCATAAAGATAGAACTTGGAACTACTTTATTGTGCCAAGTTACAAAGAGCTAGCACATACCGTGTTTGATTTTGAGTTCCAACTACATGTATCCATATAGGAGAAAACAGAGTGAAACCTCAAAATGAAAATGGTTACTGCAAACGAACGGTTTAACCTAGAAAAACGAAATTTGGTGAGCCAAGTGGGACTGGTGTACTGATCATTACCTGAAAGTATCATCAAGATTGGGTTAAAAAACTTTTGTTGAGATTTCAGGAGATTCGTAGTTTTTCAGAAGCTGGGAGAGCCCTTTCAATGAAAGTGATTTTCGCAAGTCTCTACTTTGGGCTACATCAACAGCAAACCAACCACAGAGATAGAACTTGGAACTACTTTATTGTGCCAGGTTTCAAAGAGCTAGCACAAACCGTGTTTGATTTAGAGTTCCAACTAAATGTATCCATATAGGAGAAAACAGATTGAAACCTCAAAATAAAAATGGTTAATGCAAACGAACGGTTTAACCTAGAAGAACGAAATTTGGTGAGCCAAGTGGGACTTGTGTACTGATCATTACCTGAAAGTATCATCCAGATTGGGTTAAAAAACTTTTGCTGAGATTTCAGAAGATTCGTAGTTTTTTGAAACCTGGGCAAGCAATTTCAATTAGTGATTTTCGCCAGACTCTCCTTTGGGCTACATCAATAGCAAAAAAACCATAAAGAGAGAACTTGGAACTTCTTTATTGTGCCAAGTTTCAAAGAGCTAGCACAAACCGTGTTTGATTTAGAGTTCCAACTACATGTATTTATATAGAAGAAAACAGAGTGAAACCTCAAAATGAAAATAGTTACTGCAAACGAACGGTTTAACCAAGAAAAACGAAATTTGGTGAGCCAAGTGGGACTGGTGTACTGATCCTTACCTGAAAGTATCCTCAAGATTGGGTGAAAAAACATTTGCTGAGATATCAGGATATTCGTAGTTTTTTGGAAGCTTGCCAAGTTTTTCAATGAAATTGATTTTCGACAGTCTCTGCTTTGGCTACATAAATAGCAAACAAACCATAGAGATAGAACTTGGAACTACTTTATTGTGCCAAGTTTCAAATAGCTAGCACAAACCGGGTTTGATTTAGAGTTCCAACTACATGTATCCATATAGGAGAACAGAGTGAAATTTCAAAATGAAACGGTTACTGCAAACGAACGGTTTAACCTAGAAGAACAAAATTTGGTGACCCAAGTGAGACTGGTGTACTGATCATTTCCTGAAAGTATTAGAAAGATTGGGTGCAAAAACATTCGCTGAGATTTCAAAAGATTCGTGGTTTTTTGGAAGCTGGGAAAGCCCTTTCAATGAAAGTGATTTTCGCCAGTCTCTGCTTTGGGTTACATCAATAGCAAACAAACAAAAAAGATAGAACTTGGAATTACTTTATTGTGCCAAGTTTCAAAGAGCTAGCAAAAACCGTGTTTGATTTAGAGTTTCAACAACATGTATCCATGTAGGAGAAAACAGAGTGAAACTTCAAAATGTAAACGGATACTGCAAACGAACGGTTTAACCTAGAATTACGAAATTTGGTGAGCCAAGTGGGATTGGTGTACTGATTATTACCTGAAAATATCATCAAGATTGTGTGAAAAAACCTTTGCTGATATTTCACGAAATTCGTAGTTTTTTGGAAGCTGGGCAAGCCCTTTCAATGAAAGTGATTTTCGCCAGTCTGTGTTTTGGGATACATCAATAGCAAACAAACTATATAGATAGCACTTGGAACTACTTCATTGTGCCAGGTTTCAAAGAGCTAGCACAAACCGTGTTTGATTTAGAGTTCCAACTACATGTATCCATATACGAGAAAACAGAGTGAAACCTGAAACTGAAAACCGTAACTGCAAAAGAACGGTTTCACCTAAAAGAACGATACTTGGTGAGCCAAGTGCAACTGGTGTCCTGATCATTACCTTAAAATATCATCAAGATAT
>NW_027521330.1:52097-95359 GCF_052094955.1 Ictidomys tridecemlineatus
AAGATTGGGTGCAAAAACATTGTCTGATATTTCAGGAGATTTGTGGTTTTTTGGAAGCTAGGAAAGCCCTTTCATGAAAGTGATTTTCGCCAGTCTCTGCTTTGGGTTACATCAATAGCAAACAAACCAAAAAGATAGAACTTGGAATTACTTTATTGTGCCAAGTTTCAAGGAGCTAGCAAAAACCGTGTTTGATTTAGAGTTTCACCAACATATATCCATATAGGAGAAAACAGAGTGAAACCTGAAACTGAAAAGGGTTACTGCAAACGAACGGTTTAACCTAGAAGAACAAAATTTGGTGAGCCAAGTGGGACTGGTGTACTGATTATTACCTGAAAGTATCATCAAGATTGGGTGAAAAAACATTTGCTTAGATTTTAGGAGATTCGAATTTTTTTCTAAGCTGGGCAAGCACTTTCAATGTAAGTGATTTTCGCCCAGTCTCGGCTTTGGGATACATCAACATCAAACCAAGCATGGAGACATAACTTGGAACTACTTTATTGTGGCAGGTTTCAAAGAGCTAGCACAAACCCTGTTTGATTTAGAGTTCCAACTACATGTATCCATATAGGAGAAAACAGATCGAAACCTCAAAATGAAAATGGTTACTGCAAATGAATAGTTTAACCTAGAAGAACAAAATTTGGTGAGCCAAGTGGGACTGGTGTACTGATCATTACCTGAAAGTATCATCAAGATTTGGTGAAAAAACATTTCCTGAGATTTCAGGAGATTCGTAGTTTTTAGAAGCTGGGCAAGCCCTTAAAATTAAAGTGATTTTTGCCAGTCTCTGCTTTGGGCTACATCAACAGCAAACCAACCACAGAGATAGAACTTGGAACTACTTTATTGTGCCAAGTTTCAAAGAGCTAGCACAAAATATGTTTGATTTAGAGTTCAAACTATATGTATCCATATAGGAGAAAACAGATTGAAACCTCAAAATAAAAAACGGTTACTGAAAACGAACGGTTTAACCTATAAGAACAAAATATGGTGAGCCAAGTGGGTCTTGTGTACTGATCATTACCTGAAAGTATCATCCAGATTGGGTAAAAAAACATTTGCTGAGATTTCAGGAGATTCGTAGTTTTTTGAAAGCTGGGAAAGCAATTTCAACTAATGTGATTTTCGCCAGTATCTGCTTTGGGCTACATCAATAGCAAACAAACCATAGAGAGAGAACTTGGAACTACTCTATTATGCCATGTTTCAAAAAGCTACACAAACCGTGCTTGATTTAGAGTTCCAACTACATGTATCCATATAGGAGAAAACAGAGTGAAACCTCAAAATAAAAACGGTTACTGCAAACAAACGGTTTAACCTAGAGTTACGAAATTTGGTGAGCCAAGTGGGATTGATGTACTTATCATTACCTGAAAATATCATCAAGATTGGGTGAAAAAACATTTGCTGAGATTTCACGAAATTCGTAGTTTTTTGGAAGCTGGGCAAACCCTTTCAATGAAAGTGATTTTCGCCAGTCTCTGCTTTGGGCTACATCAATAGCAAACAAACCATAGAGATAGAACTTGGAACTACTTTATTGTGCCAGGTTTCAAAGAGCTAGCACAAACCGTGTTTGATTTAGAGTTCCAACTACATGTATTTATATACGAGAAAACAGAGTGAAACCTGAAACTGAAAAGGGTTACTGCAAACGAACGGTTTCACCTAAAAGAACAAAATTTGGTGAGCCAAGTGCGACTGGTGTCCTGATCATTACCTTAAAGTATCATCAAGATTGGGTGAAAAAACATTTGCTGAGATTTCAGGAGATTCATAGTTTTTTGGAAGCTGTGCAAGCCCTTTCAATGAAAGTGATTTTCGCCAGTCTCTGCTTTGGGCTACATCAACAGCAAACCAACCATAGAGATAGAACTTGTAACTCCTTTATTGTGCCAAGTTTCAAAGAGCTAGCACAAACCGTGTTTGATTTAGAGTTCCATCAACATGTATGCATATAGGAGAAAAAAGAGTAAAATTTCAAAATTAAAACGGTTACTGTAAACGAACGGTTTAACAGAAGAACGAAATTTGGTGAGCCAAGTGGGACTAGTGTACTGATCATTACCTGAAAGTATCATCAAGATTGGGTGAAAAAACATTTGCTGAGATTTCAGTAAATTCGTAGTTTTTTGGAAGCTGGGCAAGCCCTTTCAATGAAAGTGATTTTCGCCAGTCTCTACATTGGGCTACATCAATAGCAAAGAAACCATAGAGATAGAACTTGGAAGTACTTTATTGTGCCAAGTACAAATAGCTAGCACAAACCGTGTTTGATTTAGAGTTCCAACTACATGTATCCATATACAAGAAAACAGAGTGAAATTTCAAATGAAACGGTTACTGCAAACGAACGGTTTAACCTAGAAAGAACGAAATTTGGTGACTGAACTGGGACTGGTGTACTGATCATTACCTGAAAGTATTATCAAGATTGGGTGCAAAAATATTTGCTGAGATTTTAGGAGATTCGTGGGTTTTGGAAGCTGGGGAAAGCCCTTTCAATGAAAGTGATTTTCGCCAGTCTTTTTTTGGGTTTCATCAATAGTAAACAATCCATAGAGATACAACTTAAAACTACTTTATTGTGGCAAGTTTCAAAGAGCTAGCACAAACGTGTTTGATTTGGAGTTCAAAATACATGTATCCATATAGGAGAAAACAGATTGAAACTTTAAAATGAAAACGGTTACTGCAAACGAATGTTTAACGTAGAAGATTAAAATGTGGTGAGCCAAGTAAGACTGGTGTACTGATAATTACCAGAAAGTATCATGAAGATTGAGTAAAAAAATTTGCTGAGATTTTAGGAGATTCGTAGTTTTTTCAAAGCTGGGCAAGCACTTTAAATGAAAGTTATTTTCCCCAGTCTCTACCTTGGGCTACATCAACAGCAAACAAACCATAGAGACAGAACTTGGACCTACTTTATTCTGACCAGTGTCAAAGCGCTAGCAAAAATCGTGTTTTATTTAGGGTTCCAAATACATGTATCCATATATAAGAAAACAGAGTGAAACCTCAAAATGAAAACGGTTACTGAAAACGAAAGGTTTAACCTAAAAGAACGAAATTTGGTAAGCCAAGTGGGAATGGTGTACTGATCATTACCTGAAAGTATCATCAAGATTGGTGAAAAAACACTTGCTGAGATTTCAGGAGATTCGTAGTTTTTTGGAAGCTGGGCAAGCCCTTTCAATGAAAATGATTTTCGCCAGTCTCTGCTTTGGGCTACATCAATAGCAAATAAACCATAGAAATCCAAGTTGGAACTGATTTATTGTGCAAGTTTCAAAGACCTAGCACAAACCGTGTTTAATTTAGAGTTCCAACTACATGTATCCATATAGGAGAAAACAGAGTGAAACCTCAAAATGTAAACGGTTACTGCAAACGAACGGTTTAATGTTGAAGAACGAAACTTGGTGAGCCAAGTGGGACTGGTGTCCTGATCATTACCTGAAAGAATCATCAAGATTGGGTGAAAGAACATTTGCTAAGATTTCAGGAGATTCGTCGTTTTTTGGAAGCTGGGGAAGCACTTTCAATGTAAGTGAATTTAGCGAGTCTCTGCTTGGGCTACATCAATAGCAAATAAACCATATAAATGAAACTTAGAACTGTTTTATTGTGCCAAGTTACAAAGAGCTAGCACAAACCGTGTTTGATTTAGAGTTTTATCTACATGTATCCATATACAGGAAAACAGAGTGAAACCTCAAAATGAAAACGGTTACTGCAAACAAACGGTTTAACCTAGAGTTACGAAATTTGGTGAGCCAAGTGGGATTGATGTACTGATCATTACCTGAAAATATCATCAAGATTGGGTGAAAAAACATTTGCTGAGATTTCACGAAATTCGTAGTTTTTTGGAAGCTGGGCAAACCCTTTCAATGAAAGTGATTTTCGCCAGTCTCTGCTTTGGGCTACATCAATAGCAAACAAACCATAGAGATAGAACTTGGAACTACTTTATTGTGCCAGGTTTCAAAGAGCTAGCACAAACCGTGTTTGATTTAGAGTTCCAACTACATGTATTTATATACGAGAAAACAGAGTGAAACCTGAAACTGAAAAGGGTTACTGCAAACGAACGGTTTCACCTAAAAGAACGAAATTTGGTGAGCCAAGTGCGACTGGTGTCCTGATCATTACTTTAAAGTATCATCAAGATTGGGTGAAAAAACATTTGCTGAGATTTCAGGAGATTCATAGTTTTTTGGAAGCTGTGCAAGCCCTTTCAATGAAAGTGATTTTTGCCAGTCTCTGCTTTGGGCTACATCAACAGCAAACCAACCATAGAGATAGAACTTGTAACTCCTTTATTGTGCCAAGTTTCAAAGAGCTAGCACAAACCGTGTTTGATTTAGAGTTCCATCAACATGTATGCATATAGGAGAAAAAAGAGTAAAATTTCAAAATTAAAACGGTTACTGTAAACGAACGGTTTAACAGAAGAACGAAATTTGGTGAGCCAAGTGGGACTAGTGTACTGATCATTACCTGAAAGTATCATCAAGATTGGGTGAAAAAACATTTGCTGAGATTTCAGTAAATTCGTAGTTTTTTGGAAGCTGGGCAAGCCCTTTCAATGAAAGTGATTTTCGCCAGTCTCTACATTGGGCTACATCAATAGCAAAGAAACCATAGAGATAGAACTTGGAAGTACTTTATTGTGCCAAGTACAAATAGCTAGCACAAACCGTGTTTGATTTAGAGTTCCAACTACATGTATCCATATACAAGAAAACAGAGTGAAATTTCAAAATGAAACGGTTACTGCAAACGAACGGTTTAACCTAGAAGAACGAAATTTGGTGACTGAACTGGGACTGGTGTACTGATCATTACCTGAAAGTATTATCAAGATTGGGTGCAAAAATATTTGCTGAGATTTTAGGAGATTCGTGGGTTTTTGGAAGCTGGGAAAGCCCTTTCAATGAAAGTGATTTTCGCCAGTCTTTTTTTGGGTTTCATCAATAGTAAACAATCCATAGAGATACAACTTAAAACTACTTTATTGTGGCAAGTTTCAAAGAGCTAGCACAAACCGTGTTTGATTTGGAGTTCAAAATACATGTATCCATATAGGAGAAAACAGATTGAAACTTTAAAATGAAAACGGTTACTGCAAACGAATGGTTTAACGTAGAAGATTAAAATGTGGTGAGCCAAGTAAGACTGGTGTACTGATAATTACCAGAAAGTATCATGAAGATTGAGTAAAAAAATTTGCTGAGATTTTAGGAGATTCGTAGTTTTTTCAAAGCTGGGCAAGCACTTTAAATGAAAGTTATTTTCCCCAGTCTCTACCTTGGGCTACATCAACAGCAAACAAACCATAGAGACAGAACTTGGACCTACTTTATTCTGACCAGTGTCAAAGCGCTAGCAAAAATCGTGTTTTATTTAGGGTTCCAAATACATGTATCCATATATAAGAAAACAGAGTGAAACCTCAAAATGAAAACGGTTACTGAAAACGAAAGGTTTAACCTAAAAGAACGAAATTTGGTAAGCCAAGTGGGAATGGTGTACTGATCATTACCTGAAAGTATCATCAAGATTGGTGAAAAAACACTTGCTGAGATTTCAGGAGATTCGTAGTTTTTTGGAAGCTGGGCAAGCCCTTTCAATGAAAATGATTTTCGCCAGTCTCTGCTTTGGGCTACATCAATAGCAAATAAACCATAGAAATCCAAGTTGGAACTGATTTATTGTACAAGTTTCAAAGACCTAGCACAAACCGTGTTTAATTTAGAGTTCCAACTACATGTATCCATATAGGAGAAAACAGAGTGAAACCTCAAAATGTAAACGGTTACTGCAAACGAACGGTTTAATGTTGAAGAACGAAACTTGGTGAGCCAAGTGGGACTGGTGTCCTGATCATTACCTGAAAGAATCATCAAGATTGGGTGAAAGAACATTTGCTAAGATTTCAGGAGATTCGTCGTTTTTTGGAAGCTGGGGAAGCACTTTCAATGTAAGTGAATTTAGCGAGTCTCTGCTTGGGCTACATCAATAGCAAATAAACCATATAAATGAAACTTAGAACTGTTTTATTGTGCCAAGTTACAAAGAGCTAGCACAAACCGTGTTTGATTTAGAGTTTTATCTACATGTATCCATATACAGGAAAACAGAGTGAAACCTCAAAATGAAAACGGTTACTGCAAAGGAACGGTTAACCTAGATGAACGAAATTTGGTGAGCCAAGTGAGACTTGTGTACTGATCATTACCTGAAAGTATCCTCAAGATTGGGTGAAAAAACATTTGCTGAGATTTCAGAAGATTCGTAGTTTTTTGAAAGCTGGGCAAGCCCTTTCAATGAAAGTGATTTTCGCCAGTCTCTGCTTTTAGCTACATCAACAGCAAACAAACCATAGAGATAGAACTTGAAACTACTTTATTGTGTCAAGTTTTAAACAGCTAGAACAAACGTATTTGTTTTAGACTTCCAACTACATATATCCATAAATGAGAAAACAGAGTGAATCCTCAAAATGAAAACGGTTACTTCAAATGAATGGTTTATCTTAGAGGAACGAAATTTTGTGAGCCAAGTGGGACTGGTGTACTGATCATTAACTGAAAGTATTATCAAGTTTGGGTTAAAAAACATTTGCTGAGATTTCAGGAGATTCGTAGTTTTTTGGAAGCTGTTCAAGCCCTTTTGATGAAAGTGATTTTTGCCAGTTTCTGCTTTGGGCTACATCAGTAGGAAAGCAACCATAGAGATAGAATTTCGAACTACTTTATTGTGCCAAGTTTCAAAGAGCTAGCACAAACCGTGTTTGATTTAGAGTTCCAAATGCATGTATCCGTATAGGAGAAAACAGATTGAAACCTCAAATTGAAAACGGTTACTGCTAACGAACGGTTTAACCTAAAATACGAAATTTGGTGAGCCAAGTGTAATTGGTGTACTGATAATTACCTGAAAGTATCACAAGATTCGGTGAAAAAACATTTGATGAGCTTTTAGGAGACTCCTGGTTTTTTTGAAGCTTGGCAACCCGTTCAATGAAAGTGATTTTCGCCACTCTCTGATATGGGGTACAGAATTAGGAAACAAACGATAGAGATAGATCTTGGAACTACTTTATTAGGCCTAGTTTCAAAGAGGTAGCACAAACCGTGTTTGATTTAGAGTTCCAAATACATGTATCCATATAGGAGTAAACAGAGTGAAACCTCAAAATGCAAACGGTTACTGCAAACGAACGGTTTAACCTAGAACAACAAAATTTGGTGAGTCAAGTGGAACTCGTTTACTGATCATTACCTGAAAGTAACATCAAGATTGAGTGCAAAAACATTTGCTGAAACTTCAGGAGATTTCTAGTTTTTTGGAAGCTGGGCTAGCCCTTTCAATGAAAGTGATTTTTGCCAGTCTTGCTTTGGGCTACATCAATAGCAAAAAAGCATAGAGATAGAACTTGGAACTACTTTATTGTGCCAAGTTTCAAAGACCTAGCATAAACCGTGTTTGATTTAGAGTTCCAACTACTTGTATTTATATAGGATAAAACAGAGTGAATCCTCAAAATGATAACGGTTACTGCAAATGAACAGTTTCACCTAGAAGAACAAAATTTAGTGAGCCAAGTGGGATTGGTGTACTGATCATTTCCTGAAAGTATCATCAAGATTGAATGAAAAAACATTTGCTGAGATTTCAGGAGATTTGTAGTTTTTTGGAAGCTGGGCAAGCCCTTTTAATGAAAGTGATTTTTGCAAGTCCCTGCTTTGGGCTACATCAATAGCAAACAAACCATATATATAGAACTTGGAACTACTTTATTGTGCCAAGTTCCAAAGAGCAAGCACAAACCGTGTTTGATGTAGAGTTCCAACTACATGTATCCATATAGGAAAACAGAGTGAAACCTCAAAATAAAAATGGTTACTGCAAACGAAGCGTTTAACATAGAAGAACAAAATATGCTGAGCCAAATGGGTTTCACGTACTGATCATTAGATGAAACTATCATCAATATTGGGTGAAAAAAATTTGCTGAGATTTCAGGAGACTCCTAGTTTATTGGAAGCTTGGCAACCCCTTTTAATGAAAGTGATTTTCGCCAGTTTCTGCTTTGGGCTACATCAGTATGAAACAAAGCATACAAATCGAAATTGAAACTACTATATTGTGCCAAGTTTCAAATACTTAGCACAAATCGTGTTTGATTTAGAGTTCCAACTACATGTATCAATATAGGAGAAAATAGAGTAAAACCTCAAAATGAAAATGATTACTGCAAACGAATGGTTTAACCTAAAAGAACTTAATTTGGTGAGCCAAGTGGGATTGGTGTACTGATCATTAGCTGAAATTATCATCATGATTTGGTGAAAAAACATTTGCTAAGATTTCAGGAGATTCATAGTTATTTGGAAGCTGGGCAAGTCCTTTTAAATAAAGTGATTTTCGCCAGTTTTTGCTTTGGGCTACAACAATAGCAAAGAAACTATATGTATAGAACTTGGAACAACATTAATGTGCTACGTTTCAAAGAGCTAGCACAAACTGTGTTTGATTTAGAGTTCCAACTACATGGATTCATATAGGAGAAAACACAGTGCAACCTCAAAATGAAAACAGTTTCTGCAATCGAACGGTTTAACCTAGAAGAATATAATATGGTGAGCCAAGTGGAATTGGTGTACTGATCACTACCTGAAAGTATCTTCAAGATTGGGTGAAAAAACATTTGCTGAGATTTCAGGAGATTCATAGTTTTTTGGAAGCTGGGCAAGACCTTTCAATGAAAGTGATTTTCGCCAGTCTCAGCTTCGGGCTACATCAATAGAAAACCAACCATAGAGATAGATCATGGAACTACTTTATTGTGCCACGTTTCAAAGAGCTAGCACAAACCGTGTTTTATTTAGAGTTCCAACTACATGTATTTATATAGGAGAAAACAGAGTCAAACCTCAAAATGAAAACGGTGAATGCAAACGAACGGTTTAAGCTAGAAGAACGAAATTTGGTGAGTTAAGTGGGACTCGTGTACTGATCATTACCTGAAAGTATCAGCAAGATTGGGTGAAAAACCATTTGCTTAGATTGAAGGAGATTCGTAGTTATTTAGAAGCTGTGGAAGCACTTTCAATGAAAGTGATTTTCGCCAGTCTCTGCTTTGCAATACATCGATAGCAAACAAATCATAGTGATAGACCTTGGAACTACTTTATTGTGCCAAGTTTCAAAGAGCTAGCACAAACCGTGTTTTATTTAGAGTTCCATCTATATGTATCCATATAGAAGAAAAGAGAGTGAAACCTCAAAATGAAACGGTTACTGCAAACGAACGGTTTAACATAGAAAAACAAAATTTTGTGAGCCAAGTGGAAATGGTGTACTGATCATTACCTGAAAGTATCATCAAGATTGTGTGGAAAAACCTTTGCTGAGATTTCAGGAGACTCGTAGTTATTTGGAAGCTGGGGAAGCCCTTTCAATGAAAGTGATTTTCGCGAGTCTCATCTTTGGGCGAATTCAACAGCAAACCAACCATAGAGATAGAACTAGAAACTACTTTATTTTTCCAAGTTTCAAAGTGCTAGCACAAACTGTGTGATATTTAGAGTTCCACCTACATGTATCCATATAGGAGAAAACAGAGTGAAACCTCAAAATGAAAACGGTTACTGCAAACGAACGGTTTAACATAGAAGAACGAAATTTCGTGAGCCAAATGGGACTGGTGTACTGAGCATTACCTGAAAGTATCATCAAGATTGGGTGAACAGACATTTGCTGAGATTTCAATAGATTCTTAGTTTTTTGGAAGCTGGGCAAGCCATTTCATTGAAAGTGATTTTCGGCAGTCTCTGCTTTGGGCTACATCAATAGGTAACCAACCATAGAGATAGAACTTGGAACTACTTTATTGTACCAAGTTTCAAAGAGTTAGCACAAACTGTGTTTGATTGAGAGTTCCAACTACATGTATCCATATAGGAGAAAACCGAGTGAAACCTCAAAATTAAAACGGTTAATGCAAACGAACGGTTTAACCTAGAAGAACGAAATTTGGTGAGCCCAGTGGTACTTGTGTACTGATCATTACCTGAACGTATCATCAAGATTGGGTGAAAAAACATTTGATGTGATTTCAGGAGATTAGTTGTTTTTTGGAAGCTGGGGAATCTCTTTCAATGAAAGTGATTTTCGCCAGTCTCTGCTTTGGGCTACATCAACAGCAAACCAACCATAGAGATAGAACTTGAAAATACTTTATTGTGCCAAGTTTCAAAGAGCTGGCACTAACCGTGTTTGATTTGGAGTTCCAACTACATATATCCATATAGGAGCAAACAGAGTGAAACCTCAAAATGAAAACGGTTACTGCAAACAAACGGTTAAACCTTGAAGAACGAAATTTGTTGAGACAAGTGGGACTGGTGTACTGATCATTACCTGAAAGTATCATCAAGATTGGGTGAAAAAACATTTGCTGAGATTTCAGGAGATTCGTAGTTATTTGGAAGCTGGGCAAGCACTTTCAGTGAAAGTGATTTCGGCCAGTCTCTGCTTTGGGCTACATCAATCGCAAAGAAACAATAGAGATAGAAGTTGGAACTGCATTATTGTGCCAAGTTTCAAAGAGCTAGCACAAACCGTGTTTTATTTAGAGTTCCATCTACATGTATCCATATAGGAGATAACTGAGTGAAACCTCAAAATTAAATGGTTACTGCAAACGAACGGTTTAACCTGGAAGAACAAAATTTCGTGAGCCAAGTGGGACTGGTGTACTGATCATTACCTGAAAGTATCATCAAGATTGGGTGAAAAAACATTTGCTGAGATTTCAGGAGATTCCTAGTTTTAGGAAGCTGGGCAAGCCCTTTAAATGAAAGTGATTTTCGCCAGTCTCTGCTTTGGGCTACATCAACATAAAAAGAACAATAGAGATAGAACTAAGAACTACTTTATTGTGCCAAGTTTCAAATAGATAGCAAAAACCGTATTTGATTTAGAGTTCCAACTACATGTATCAATTTAGGAGAAAGCAAAGTGAAACCTAAAAAAGGAAACGGTTACTGCAAACGAACAGTTTAACCTAGAAGAACAAAATTTGGTGAGCCAAGTGGGACTGGTGTACTGATCATTACCTGAAAGTATCATGCAGATTGGGTGAAAAAACATTTGCTGCGATTTCAGGAGATTCGTAGTTATTTGGAAGCTGCGCAAGCCCTTTCAATGAAAGTGATTTTCGCCAGCCTCTACTTTGGTGTACATCAATAGCAAATACACCATAGAAATACAACTTGGAACTACTCTATGTTCCCAAGTTTCAAAGAGATAGCACCAACCGTGTTTGATTTAGAATTCCATCTACATGCATCTATATAGGAGAAAACAGTGAAACCTCAAAATGAAAACAGTTACTGCAAACGAACAGTATAAACTAGAAGAATGAAATTTGGTGAGCCAAGTGGGACTGGTGTACTGATCACTACCTTAAAGTATCATCAAGATATGGTGAAAAAAAATTTGCTGAGATTTCAGGAGAACCGTAGTTTTTTGGAAGCTGGGGAAGCCCTTTCAATGAAAGTGATTTTCGCAAGTCTCTGCTTTGGGCTACATCAACAGCAAACCAACCATAGAGATAGAACTTGGAACTAATTTATTTTGCCAATTTTCTAAGAGCTAGCACAAACTGTGTGATATTTAGCGTTTCATCTACATGTATCCATATAGGAGAAAACAGAGTGAAACCTGAAATGAAAATGGTTACTGAAAACGAACGGTTTAACCTAGAAGAACGAAATTTGGTGAGCCATGTAGGACTGGTGTACTGATCATTACCTGAAAGTATCATCAAGATTGGGTGAAAAAACATTTGCTGAGATTTCAGGAGATTCCTAGTTTTTAGGAAGCTGGGCAAGCCCTTTAAATGAAAGTGATTTTCGCCAGTCTCTGCTTTGGGCTACATCAACAGAAAAAGAACAATAGAGATAGAACTAAGAACTACTTTATTGTGCCAAGTTTCAAATAGATAGCAAAAACCGTATTTGATTTAGAGTTCCAACTACATGTATCAATTTAGGAGAAAGCAAAGTGAAACCTAAAAAAGGAAACGGTTACTGCAAACGAACAGTTTAACCTAGAAGAACAAAATTTGGTGAGCCAAGTGGGACTGGTGTACTGATCATTACCTGAAAGTATCATGCAGATTGGGTGAAAAAACATTTGCTGCGATTTCAGGAGATTCGTAGTTATTTGGAAGCTGCGCAAGCCCTTTCAATGAAAGTGATTTTCGCCAGCCTCTACTTTGGGCTACATCAATAGCAAATACACCATAGAAAGACAACTTGGAACTACTCTATGTTCCCAAGTTTCAAAGAGATAGCACCAACCGTGTTTGATTTAGAATTCCATCTACATGCATCTATATAGGAGAAAACAGTGAAACCTCAAAATGAAAACAGTTACTGCAAACGAACAGTATAAACTAGAAGAATGAAATTTGGTGAGCCAAGTGGGACTGGTGTACTGATCACTACCTTAAAGTATCATCAAGATATGGTGAAAAAAAATTTGCTGAGATTTCAGGAGAACCGTAGTTTTTTGGAAGCTGGGGAAGCCCTTTCAATGAAAGTGATTTTCGCAAGTCTCTGCTTTGGGCTACATCAACAGCAAACCAACCATAGAGATAGAACTTGGAACTAATTTATTGTGCCAAGTTTCTAAGGGCTAGCACAAACTGTGTGATATTTAGCGTTTCATCTACATGTATCCATATAGGAGAAAACAGAGTGAAACCTGAAATGAAAATGGTTACTGAAAACGAACGGTTTAACCTAGAAGAACGAAATTTGGTGAGCCATGTAGGACTGGTGTACTGATCATTACCTGAAAGTACCATCAAGATTGGGTGAAAAAACATTTGCTGAAATTTCAGGAGATTCGTAGTTTTTCGGAAGCTGGGCAAGCACTTTCATTGAAAGTGATTTTCTCCAGTCTCTGCTTTGGGCTACATTAACAGCAAACCAACAATAGAGATACAACTTGGAACTACTTTATTGTGCCAAGTTTCAAAGTGATAGCACAAGCCATATTTGATTTAGAGTTCCAACTACATTTATCAATTTAGGAGAAAACAGAGTGAAACCTAAAAAAGAAAACGGTTACTGCAAACGAATTGTTTAACCTAGAAGAACAAAATTTGGTGAGCCAAGTGGGACTGGTGTACTGATCATTACCTGAAAGTATCATGCAGATTGGGTGAAAAAACATTTGCTGCGATTTCAGGAGATTCGTAGTTATTTGGAAGCTGGGCAAGCCCTTTCAATGAAAGTGATTTTTGCCAGTCTCTGCTTTGGGCTACATCAATAGCAAATACACCATAGAAATACAACTTGGAACTACTTTATTGTGCCAAGTTTCAAAGAGATAGCACAAACCGTGTTTTATTTAGAGTTCCAACTACATGTATCCATATAGGACAAAACAGAGTTAAACCTCAACATGAAAACGGTTACTGCAAACGAACGGTTTAACCTAGAAGAACAAAATTTGGTGAGCCAAGTGGGACTGGTGTACTGTTTATTACCTGAAAGTATCATCAAGATTGGGTGAAAAAACATTTGCTGAGATTTCAGGAGATTCACAGGTTTTTGGAAGCTTGGCAAGCCCTTTCAATGAAAGTGATTTTCGCCAGTCTTTGCTTTGGGCTACATCAACAGGTAACCAACCATACAGATAGAACTTGGAACTATTTTATTGTGCCAAGTTTCAAAGAGGTAGCACAAAACGTGTTTGATTTAGAGTTCCATCTACATGTATCCATATAGGAGAAAACAGAGTAAAACCTCAAGTTGAAAACGGTTATTGCAAACGAATGGTTTCACCTAGAAAAAACAAAATTTGGTGAGCCAAATTGTACTGGTGTACTGATCATTACCTGAGAGGATCATCAAGATTGGGTGAAAAAACATTTGTTGAGATTTCAGGACATTCGTAGTTTTTTGGTAGCTGGGCAAGCCCTTTCAGTCAAAGTGATTTTTGCCAGTCTCTGCTTTGGGCTACATCAACAGCAAACCAACCATAGAGATAGAACTTGGAACTACTTTATTGCGCCAAGTTTCAAAGAGCTAGCACAAACCGTGTTTGATTTAGAGTTCCATCTACATGTATCCATATAGGAGAAAAAAGTGAAACCTCAAAATGAAAAAGGTTACTGCAAACGAACGGTTTTACGTAGAAGATCGAAATTTGATGAGCCAAGTGGGACTGGTGTACTGATCATTACCTGAAAGGATCATCAAGATTGGGTGAAAAAACATTTGCTGAGATTTCAGAATCTTCGTAGTTTTTTAGAAGCTGGTGAAACCCTTTCAATGAAAGTGATTTTCGCCAGTCTCTGCATTGGGCTACATCAACAGCAAACCAACCATAGAGATATAACTTGGAACTACTTTATTGTGCAAGGTTTCAAATAGCTAGCACAAAATGTGTTTGATTTCGAGTTCCAACTACATGTATCCATATAGGCGAAAACAGATTGAAACCTCAAAATGAAAACGGTTACTGCAAACGAACGGTTTAACCTAGAAGAACGAAATTTGGTGAGCCAAGTGGGACTGCTGTACTGATCATTTCCTGAAAGTATTATCAAGATTGGGTGAAAAAGCATTTGCTGAGATTTCAGGAGTTTCATAGATTTTTGGAAGCTGATCAAGCCCTTTCAATGAAAGTGATTTTCGCCAGTCTCTGCTTTGGGCTACTTCAACAGCAAACCAACCATAGAGATAGAACTTGGAACTACTTTATTTTGCCAGGTTTCAAAGAGCTAGCACAAACCATATTTGATTTAGAGTTACAACTACATGTATCCATATAGTGGAAATCAGAGTGAAAGCTCAAAATGAAAACAGTTAATGCAATCGAACGGTTTAACCTAGAAGAACGAAATATGGTGAACCAAGTGGGAATGGTGTACTGATCATTACCTGAAAGTATCATCAAGATTGGGTGAAAAAACGTTTGCTGAGATTTCAGGAGATTCGTTGTTTTTTGGAAGCTGGGCAAGCCCTTTCAATTAAAGTGTTTTTCGCCAGTCTCTGCTTTGGGCTACATCAACAGCAAACCAACCATAGAGATAGAACTTGAAAATACTTTATTGTGCCAAGTTTCAAAGAGCTGGCACAAACCGTGTTTGATTTGGAGTTCCAACTACATATATCCATATAGGAGCAAACAGAGTGAAACCTCAAAATGAAAACGGTTACTGCAAACAAACGGTTAAACCTTGAAGAACGAAATTTGTTGAGACAAGTGCGACTGCTGTACTGATCATTACCTGAAAGTATCATCAAGATTGGGTGAAAAAACATTTGCTGAGATTTCAGGAGATTAGTAGTTATTTGGAAGCTGGGCAAGAACTTTCAGTGAAAGTGATTTCCGCCAGTCTCTGCTTTGGGCTATATCAATCGCAAAGAAACAATAGAGATAGAAGTTGGAACTGCATTATTGTGCCAAGTTTCAAAGAGCTAGCACAAACCGTGTTTTATTTAGAGTTCCATCTACATGTATCCATATAGGAGATAACTGAGTGAAACCTCAAAATTAAATGGTTACTGCAAACGAACGGTTTAACCTGGAAGAACAAAATTTCGTGAGCCAAGTGGGACTGGTGTACTGATCATTACCTGAAAGTATCATCAAGATTGGCTGAAAAAACATTTGCTGAGATTTCAGGAGATTCCTAGTTTTTAGGAAGCTGGGCAAGCCCTTTAAATGAAAGTGATTTTCGCCAGTCTCTGCTTTGGGCTACATCAACAGAAAAAGAACAATAGAGATAGAACTTAGAACTACTTTATTGTGCCAAGTTTCAAATAGATAGCAAAAACCGTATTTGATTTAGAGTTCAAAAAACATGTATCAATTTAGGAGAAAACAAAGTGAAACCTAAAAAAGGAAACGGTTACTGCAAACGAACAGTTTAACCTAGAAGAACAAAATTTGGTGAGCCATGTGGGACTGGTGTACTGATCATTACCTGAAAGTATCATGCAGATTGGGTGAAAAAACATTTGCTGCGATTTCAGGAGATTCGTAGTTATTTGGAAGCAGGGCAAGCCCTTTCAATGAAAGTGATTTTCGCCAGCCTCTACTTTGGGCTACATCAATAGCAAATACACCATAGAAATACAACTTGGAACTACTCTATGTTGCCAAGTTTCAAAGAGATAGCACCAACCGTGTTTGATTTAGAATTCCATCTACATGTATCCATATAGGAGAAAACAGTGAAACCTCAAAATGAAAACGGTTACTGCAAACGAACAGTATAAACTAGAAGAACGAAATTTGGTGAGCCAAGGGGGATTGATGTACTGATCACTACCTGAAAGTATCATCAAGATTGGGTGAAAAAACATTTGCTGAGATTTCAGGAGAACCGTAGTTTTTTGGAAGCTGGGGAAGCCCTTTCAATGAAAGTGATTTTCGCAAGTCTCTGCTTTGGGCTACATCAACAGCAAACCAACCATAGAGATAGAACTTGGAACTAATTTATTGTGCCAAGTTTCTAAGAGCTAGCACAAACTGTGTGATATTTAGAGTTCCATCTACATGTATCCATATAGGAGAAAACAGAGTGAAACCTGAAATGAAAATGGTTACTGAAAACGAACGGTTTAACCTAGAAGAACGAAATTTGGTGAGCCATGTGGGACTGGTGTACTGATCATTACCTGAAATTACCATCAAGATTGGTTGAAAAAACATTTGCTGAGATATCAGGAGATTTGTAGTTTTTTGGAAGCTAGGCAAGCCCTTTCAATGAAAGTGATTTTCACCAGTCTCTGCTTTGGGCTACATCAATAGCCAACAAACCATAGAGATAGAACTTGGAAATAATTTATTGTACCAAGTTTGAAAGAGTTAGCACAAACTGTGTTTGATTGAGAGTTCCAACTACATGTATCCATATAGGAGAAAACCGAGTAAAACCTCAAAATTAAAACGGTTAATGCAAATGAACAGTTTAACCTAGAAGAACAAAATTTGGTGAGCCCAGTGGTACTGGTGTACTGATCATTACCTGAACGTATCATCAAGATTGGGTTAAAAAACATTTGCTGAAATTTCAGGAGATTCGTAGTTTTTTGGAAGCTGGGCAAGCCCTTTCAATGAAAGTGATTTTCGCCAGTCCTTGCTTTGGGGTACATCAACAGGTAACCAACCATACAGATAGAACTTAGAACTATTTTATTGTGCCAAGTTTCAGAGAGGCAGCACAAAACGTGTTTGATTTAGAGTTCCACCTACATGTATCCATATAGGAGAAAACAGAGTGAAACCTCAAGATGAAAATTGTTACTGCAAATGAACGGTTTCACCTAGAAGAACAAAATTTGGTGAGCCAATTTGGAATCGTGTACTGATCATTACCTGAAAAGATCATCAAGTTTGGGTGAAAAAACATTTGCTGAGATTTCAGGAGATTCGTATTTTATTGGAAGCTGGGCAAGCCCTTTCAGTCAAAGTAATTTTCGCCAGTCTCTGCTTTGGGCTACATCAAGAGCAAACCACCCATAGAGATAGAACTTGGAACTACTTTATTGTGCCACGTTTTAAAGAGCTAGCACAAACCGTGTTTGCTTTAGAGTTCCATGTACATGTATCCATATAGGAGAAAACAGAGAAACCTCAAAATGAAAACGGTTACTGCAAAAGAACGTTTTAACATAGAAGAACGAAATTTGGTGAGCCAAGTGAAACAGGAGAACTGATCATTACACTAGAGTATCATCAATATTGGGTGAAAAAACATTTGCTGTGATTTCAGGAGATTAGTTGTTTTTTGGAAGCTGGGCAAGCCCTTTCAATTAAAGTGATTTTCGCCAGTCTCTGCTTTGGGCTACATCAACAGCAAACCAACCATAGAGATAGAACTTGAAAATACTTTATTGTGCCAAGTTTCAAAGAGCTAGCACAAACCGTGTTAGATTTGGAGTTCCAACTACATATATCCATATAGGAGCAAACAGAGTGAAACCTCAAAATAAAAACGGTTACTGCAAACAAACGGTTAAACCTAGAAGAACGAAATTTGTTGAGAAGTGTGCGAATGGTGTACTGATCATTACCTGAAAGTATCATCAAGATTGGGTGAAAAAACATTTGCTGAGATTTCAGGAGATTCGTAGTTATTTGGAAGCTAGGCAAGCACTTTCAGTGAAAGTGATTTCCGCCTGTGTCTGCTTTGGGCTATATCAATAGCAAAGAAACAATAGAGATAGAAGTTGGAACTGCATTATTGTGCCAAGTTTCAAAGAGCTAGCACAAACCGTGTTTTATTTAGAGTTCCATCTACATGTATCCATATAGGAGATAACTGAGTGAAACCTCAAAATTAAATGGTTACTGCAAACGAACGGTTTAACCTGGAAGAACAAAATTTCGTGACCCAAGTGGGACTGGTGTACTGATCATTACCTGAAAGTATCATCAAGATTGGGTGAAAAAACATTTGCTGAGATTTCAGGAGTTTCCTATTTTTTAGGAAGCTGGGCAAGCCCTTTAAATGAAAGTGATTTTCGCCAGTCTCTGCTTTGGGCTACATCAACAGAAAAAGAACAATAGAGTTAGAACTTAGAACTACTTTATTGTGCCAAGTTTCAAATAGATAGCAAAAACCGTATTTGATTTAGAGTTCCAACTACATGTATCAATTTAGGAGAAAACAAAGTGAAACCTAAAAAAGGAAACGGTTACTGCAAACGAACAGTTTAACCTAGAAGAACAAAATTTGGTGAGCCAAGTTGGACTGGTGTACTGATCATTACCTGAAAGTATCATGCAGATTGGGTGAAAAAAGATTTGCTGCGATTTCAGGAGATTCGTAGTTATTTAGAAGCTGGGCAAGCCCTTTAAATGAAAGTGATTTTCGCCAGCCTCTACTTTGGGCTACATCAATGGCAAATACACCATAGAAATACAACTTGGAACTACTCTATGTTGCCAAGTTTCAAAGAGATAGCACAAACCGTGTTTGATTTAGAGTTCCATCTACATGTATCCATATAGGAGAAAACAGTGAAACCTCAAAATGAAAACGGTTACTGCAAACGAACAGTATAAACTAGAAGAACGAAATTTGGTGAGCCAAGTGGGACTGGTGTACTGATCACTACCTGAAAGTATCATCAAGATTGGGTGAAAATACATTTACTGAGATTTCAGGAGAACCGTAGTTTTTTGGAAGCTGGGGAAGCCCTTTCAATGAAAGTGATTTTGCAAGTCTCTGCTTTGGGCTACATCAACAGCAAACCAACCATAGAGATAGAACTTGGAACTAATTTATTGAGCCTAGTTTCTAAGAGCTAGCACAAACTGTGTGATATTTAGAGTTCCATCTACATGTATCCATATAGGAGAAAACAGAGTGAAACCTGAAATGAAAATGGTTACTGAAAACGAACGGTTTAACCTAGAAGAACGAAATTTGGTGAGCCATGTGGGACTGGTGTACTGATCATTACCTGAAAGTACCATCAAGATTGGTTGAAAAAACATCTGCTGAGATATCAGGAGATTTGTAGTTTTTTGGAAGGTGGGCAAGCACTTTCAATGAAAGTGATTTCCGCCAGTCTCTGCTTTAGGCTACATCAATAGCAAACAAACAATAGAGATAGAACTTGGAACTACTTTATTATCCCAAGATTCAAAGAGCTAGAACAAACCGTGTTTTATTTAGAGTTCCATCTACATGTATCCATATATGAGAAACAGAGTGAAACCTCAAAATGAAATGGTTACTGCAAACGAACAGTTTAACCTGGAAGAACAAAATTTCATGAGCCAAGTGGGACTAGTGTACTGATCATTACCTGAAAGTATCATCAAGATTGGGTGAAAAAAACATTTGCTGAGATTTCAGAAGATTCGTAGTTTTTAGGAAGCTGGGCAAGCACTTTCAATTAAAGTGATTTTCGCCAGTCTCTGCTTTGGGCTACATTAACAGCAAACCAACAATAGAGATACAACTTGGAACTACTTTATTGTGCCAAGTTTCAAAAGAGATAGCACAAACCGTGTTTTATTTAGAGTTCCAACTACATTTATCAATTTAGGAGAAAACAGAGTTAAACCTAAAAAAGAAAACGGTTACTGCAAACGAATTGTTTAACCTAGAAGAACAAAATTTGGTGAGCCAAGTGGGACTGGTGTACTGATCATTACCTGAAAGTATCATGCAGATTGGGTGAAAAAACATTTGCTGCGATTTCAGGAGATTCGTAGTTATTTGGAAGCTGGGCAAGCCCTTTCAATGAAAGTGATTATTGCCAGTCTCTGCTTTGGGCTACATCAATAGCAAATACACCATAGAAATACAACTTGGAACTACTTTATTGTGCCAAGTTTCAAAGAGATAGCACAAACCGTGTTTTATTTAGAGTTCCAACTACATGTATCCATATAGGACAAAACAGAGTTAAACCTCAAAATGAAAACGGTTACTGCAAACAAACGGTTTAACCTAGAAGAACAAAATTTGGTGAGCCAAGTGGGACTGGTGTACTGTTTATTACCTGAAAGTATCATCAAGATTGGGTGAAAAAACATTTGCTGAGATTTCAGGAGATTCACAGTTTTTTGGAAGCTTGGCAAGCACTTTCAATGAAAGTGATTTTCGCCAGTCTTTGCTTTGGGCTACATCAACAGGTAACCAACCATACAGATAGAACTTGGAACTATTTTATTGTGCCAAGTTTCAAAGAGGTAGCACAAAAGGTGTTTGATTTAGAGTTCTATCTACATGTATCCATATAGGAGAAAACAGATTGAAACCTCAAGTTGAAAACGGTTACTGGAAACGAATGGTTTCACCTAGAAAAAACAAAATTTGCTGAGCCAAATTGGACTGGTGTGCTGATCATTACCTGAGAGGATCATCAAGATTGGGTGAAAAAACATTTGTTGAGATTTCAGGACATTCGTAGTTTTTTGGTAGCTGGGCAAGCCCTTTCAGTCAAAGTGATTTTTGCCAGTCTCTGCTTTGGGCTACATCAACAGCAAACCAACCATAGAGATAGAACTTGGAACTACTTTATTGTGCCAAGTTTCAAAGAGCTAGCACAAACCGTGTTTGATTTAGAGTTCCATCTACATGTATCCATATAGGAGAAAACAGTGAAACCTCAAAATGAAAACGGTTACTGCAAACGAACGGTTTTACGTAGAAGAACGAAATTTGATGAGCCAAGTGGGACTAGTGTACTGATCATTACCTGAAAGGATCATCAAGATTGGGTGAAAAAACATATGCTGAGATTTCAGGATCTTCGTAGTTTTTTAGAAGCTGGGGAAGCCCTTTCAATGAAAGAGATTTTCGCCAGTCTCTGCATTGGGCTACATCAACAGCAAACCAACCATAGAGATACAACTTTGAACTACTTTATTGTGCCAAGTTTCAAAGAGCTGGCACAAACTGTGTGATATTTAGAGTTCCATCTACATGTATCCATATAGGAGAAAACAGAGTGAAACCTGAAATAAAAATGGTTACTGCAAACGAACGGTTTAACCTAGAAGAACCAAATTTGGTTAGCCATGTGGGACTGGTGTGCTGATCATTACCTGAAAGTACCATCAAGATTGGGTGAAAAAACTTTTGCTGAGATTTCAGGAGATTCATAGATTTTTAGAAGCTTGGCAAGCCCTTTCAATGAAAGGGATTTTCGCCAGACTCTGCTTTGGGCTACATCAATAGCCAGGAAACCATAGAGATAGAATTTGGAAATACTTTATTGTGCCAAGTTTCAAAAAGCTAGCAAAAACCGTGTTTGATTTGGAGTTCCAACTACATGTATCTATATAGGAGAAAACAGAGTGAAACCTCAAAATGAAAACGGTTACTGCAAACGAACGGTTAATCCTAGAAGAACGAAATTTGATGAGCTATGTGCGACTGGTGTACAGTTCATTTGCTTAAAGTATCATCAAGATTGGTTAAAAAAACATTTGCTGAGATTTCAGGAGATTCGTACTTTTTAGGATGCTGGGCAAGCACTTTCAATGAAAGTGATTTTCGCCAGTCTCTGCTTTGGGCTACATCAACAGCAAACAAACCATACAGATAGAACTAGGAACTACTTTATTGTGCCAAGTTGCAAAGTGCTAGCCCAAACCGTGTTTTATATAGAGTTCCAACTACATGTATCTATATAGGAGAAAACAGAGTGAAACCTCAAAATGTAAACGGTTACTGCAAATGATCGGTTTAACCGAGAAGAAAGAAATTTGGCGAGCCATGTGGGAATGGTGTACATATCATTACCTGAAAGTATCATAAAAATTGGGTGAAAAAACATTTGCTGAGATTTCAGGAGATTCGTAGTTTTTTGAAAGCTGGGCAAGCCCTTTCAATGAAAGTTTTTTGCCAGTCTCTGCTTTGGGCTACATCAACAGCAAACAAACCATAGAGATAGAACTTTGAACTAGTTTATTGTGCCATGTTTAAATGAGGTAGCTCAAACCGTGTTTTATATAGAGTTCCAACTACATGTATCTATATAGGAGAAAACAGAGTGAAACCTCAAAATGTAAACGGTTACTGCAAATGAATGGTTTAACCTAGAGGAACGAAATTTGGTGAGCCAAGTAGGAATGTTGTACTGATCATTAGCTGAAAAGATCATCAAGATTGGGTGAATAAACATTTGCTGAGATTTCAGGAGATTCGTAGTTTTTTTGAAGCTGGGCAAGCCCTTTCAATGAAAGTGACTTTCGCCAGTCTCTGCTTTGGGCTACATCAACAAGTAACCAACCAAACAGATAGAACTTGGAACTCCTTTATTGTGCCATGTTTCAAAGAGGTAACACAAACCGTGTTTGATTTAGAGTTCCATCCACATGTATCCATAGAGGAGAAAACTGAGTGAAACCTCCAAATTAAAACGGTTACTGCAAACGAACGGTTTAACCTAGAAGAACGAAATTTTGTGAGCCAAGTGGGACTGTTGTACTGATCTATACCAGAAGGAATCATCAAGATTGGGTAAAAAAACATGTGCTGAGAATTCAGGAGATTTGTAGTTGTTTGGAAGCTGGGCATGCCCTATCAATGCAAGAGATTTTCGCCAGTCTCTGCTTTGCGCTATATCAACAGCAAACAAACCAGAAAGATAGAACTTGGAACTACTTTATTGTGCCCATTTTAAAAGAGGTATCACAAACCGTGTTTGATTTAGAGTTCCATCCACATGTATCCATATAGGAGAAAACAGAGTGAAACCTCAAAATGAAAACGGTTACTGCAAATGAACGGTTTAACCTAGAAGAACGAAATTTGGTGAGCCATGTGGGACTGGTGTACTGATCATTACCCGAAAGTATCATCAAGATTGGGTGAAAAAGCATTTGCTGAAGTTTCAGAAGATTCGTAGTTATTTGGAAGCTGCCCAAGCCCTTTCAATGAAAGTGATTTTTGAAAGTCTCTGCTTTGGGCTACATCAATAGCAATCAAACCATAGAGATAGAACTGGGAACTACCTTATTTTGCCAAGTTTCAAAGAGATAGCACAAACGTGTTTGATTTGGAGTTCCAACTACATGTATCCATATAGGAGAAAACAGAGTGAAACCTCAACATGAAAATTGTTACTGCAAACGAATGGTTTAACCTAGAAGAACTAAATTCGGTGAGCCAAGTGGGACTGGTGTACTGATCATTACCTGAAAGTATCATCAAGATTGGGTGAAAAAACATTTGCTGAGATTTCAGGAGATTCGTAGTTTTTTGGACGTTTGGCAAGCCCTTTCAATGCAAGTGATTTTCGCCAGTCTCTGCTTTGGGCTACATCAATAGCAAACAAACCATAGAGTTAGAACTTGGAACTACTTTATTGTGCCAAGTATCAAAGAGCTAGCACAAACCGTGTTTGATTTAGAGTTCCAAATACAAGTATCCATATGGAAGAAAACAGAGTGAAAGATCAAAATGAAAACGGTTACTGCAAACGAACGATTTAACCTAAAAGTACAAAATTGGGTGATACAAGTGGGACTTGTGTACTAATCATTACCTGGAAGTATCATCAAGATTGGGTGAAAAAACATTTGCAGAGAATTAAAAAGATTCGTAGTTTTTGGAATCTGGGCAAGCCCTTTCAATGAAAGTGATTTTTCCCAGTCTCTGCTTTGGGCTACATCAACAGCAAAGGAACCGTAGAGATAGAACTTGGAACTACTTTATTGTGCCAAGAAGAAGAGCTAGCAAAAACCGAGTTTAATTTAGAGTTTCATCCACATTTATCCATATTGGAGAAAACAGAGTGAAACCTCAAAATGAAAACGGTTACTGCAAACGAACGGTTTAACCTAGAAGAACGAACTGTGGTGAGCCAAGTAGGACTGGTGTACTGATCATTACCTGAAAGTATCATCAAGATTGGGTGAAAAAACATTTGCTAAGATTTCAGGAAATTCGTAGTTATTTGGAAGCTGGGCAAGCCCTTTCAATGAAAGTGATTTCCGCCAGTCTCTTCTTGGGCTACATCAAGATCAAACAAACCATAGAGATAGAACTTGGAACTACGTTATTGTGCCAAGTTTCAGAGAGCTAGCACAAACCGTATTTGATTTAGAGATCCATCTACATGTATCCATATAGGAGAAAACAGAGTGAAAGATCAAAATGAAAACGGTTACTGCAAACGAATGGTTTAACCTAGAAGAATGAAATTTTGTGAGCCATGTGGGACTGGTGTACTGATCAACACGTGAAAGAATCATCAAGATTGGGTGAAAAAAGGTTTGCTGAGATTTCAGGAAACTCGTAGTTTTTTGGAAGCTTGGCAAGCACTTTCAATGAAAGTGATTTTGGCCAGTCTCTGGTTTGAGCCACGTACACATCAAACCAACCATAGATATAGAACTTGGAACTATTACTTGTGCCAATTTACAAAGAGCTAAGACAAACCGAGTTTGATTTAGAGTTCCATCTACATGTATCCATATTGGAGAAAACAGAGTGAAAATTCCAAATGAAAACGGTTACTCCAAACGAAAGGTTTAACCTAGAAGAACGAAATTTGGTGAGCCATGTGGGACTGGTGTACTGATCATTACCAGAAAGTAGCATCAAGATTGGGTGGAAAAACATGTGCTGAGATTTCAGGATATTCGTAGTTTTTTGTAAGCTGGGCAAGCCCTTTCAATGCAAGTGATTTTCGCCAGTCTCTGCTTTGGGCTACATAAACAGCAAACAAACCATAGAGATAGAACTTGGAAATACTTCATTGTGCCAAGTTTCAGAGAGCTAGCACAAACCGTATTTGATTTAGACTTCCATCTACATGTATTCATATTGGAGAAAACAGAGTGAAAGATCAAAATGAAAACGATTACTGCAAACGAACCGTTTAACCTAGAAGAATGAAATTTGGTGAGCCATGTGGGACTGGTGTACAGATCATTACCTGAAAGTATCATCAATATTGGGTGAAAAAACATTTGATGAGATTTAAGGAGATTCGTAGTTTTTTGGAAGCTGGGCAAGCCCTTTTAATGAAAGTGATTTTCGCCAGTCTCTGCTTTTGGTTACATCAACAGCAAACCCACCATACAGATAGAACATGGAAATAATTTGTTTTTCCAAGTTTCAAAGAGCTAGCAAAAATCGTGTTTGGTTTAGAGTTCTATCTACATGTATCCATATAGGAGAAAACAGAGTGAAACCAAAAAATGAAAACGGTTATTTCTAACGAACGGTTTAACGTAGAAGAACGAAATTTGGTGAGCCAATTAAGACTGGTGTACTGATCATTACCTGAACGTATCATCAAGATTGGGTGAAAAAACATGTGCTGAGATTTCAAGAGATTCGTAGTTTTTTGGAAGCTCGGCAAGCTCGTTGAATGAACGTGATTTTCGCCAGTCTCTTTTTTGGGCTACATCAACAGCAAAACAACCATAGAGATAGAACTTGGAACTACTTTATTGTGCCATGTTTTAAAGAGGTAGCACAAACAGTGTTTGATTTAGAGTTCCATCCATATGTATCCATATAGGAGCAAACAGAGTAAAACCTGAAATTGAAAACAGTTACTGCAAACGAACGGTTTAACCTAGAAGAACGAAATTTGGTCAGCCAAGATCGACTGGTGTACTGACCATTACCTGAAAGTATAATCAAGATTGGGTGAAAAAACATTTGCTGAGATTTCAGGAGATTCGTAGTATTTTGGAAGCTGGGCTAGCCCTTTCAATGAAAGTGATTTTCACCAGTCTCTGCTTTGGGCTAAATCAACAGCAAACAAACCATAGAGATAGATCTTAAAACTAATTTATTGTTCCACGTTTCAAAGAGGTAGCACAAATCGTGTTTGATTTAGAGTTCCATCCACATGTATCCATATAGGAGAAAACAGGGTGAAACCTCAAAATGAAAAAGGTTAGTGCAAACAAACGGTTTAACCTAGAAGAACGAAATTTGGTGAGCCAAGTGGAACTGTTGTACTGATCATTACCTGAAAGAATCATCAAGACTGGGTGAAAAAAATATTTGCTGAGATTTCAGAAGATATGTAGTTTTTTGGAAGCTTGGCAAGCTATTTCAATGAAAGTGATTTTCGCCAATCTCTGCTTTGAGCTACATAAACATCAAACAAACAATAGAGATATAACTTGGAAACACTTTATTTTGCCAAGTTTCAAAGAGCTAGCAGAAACCGTGTTTGATTTAGAGTTCCATCTACATGTATCCATATAGGAGAAAACAAAGTGAAACCTAAAAATGAAAATGGATACTGCAAATGAACGGTTTAACCTAGAAGAACGAAATTTGGTGAGCCAAGTGTGACTGGTGTACTGACCATTACCTGAAAGTATCATCAGGATTGGGTGAAAGAACATTTGCTGAGATTTCAGGATATTCGTAGTTTTTTGGAAGCTGGGCAAGCCTTTCAATGAAAGTGATTTTCGCCAGTCTCTGCTTTGGGCTACATCAACAGCAAAAAAACCATAGAGATCGAAATTAGAACTACATTATTGTGCCGTGTTTCAAAGAGCTAGCACAAACCGTGTTTGATTTAGCGTTCCATATACATGTATCCATATAGGAGAAAACAAAGTGAAACCTCAAAATGAAATGGTTACTGCAAACGAACGGTTTAACCTAGAAGAACGAAATTTGGTGAGCCAAGTGTGACTGGTGTACTGATCATTACCTGAAAGTATCGTCAAGATTGGGTGAAAAACATTTGCTAAGATTCCAATAGATTCCTAGTTTTTTGGAAGCTGGACAAGCCCTTTCAATTAAAGTGATTTTCGGAAGTCTCTGCTTTGGGCTACATCAATAGCAAACAAACCATAGAGATAGAACATGGAACTACTTTATTGTGCCAAGTTTCAAAAAGCTAGCATAAACCGTGTTTGATTTAGAGTTCCAACTACATGTATACATATAGGAGAAAACACAGTGAAACCTCAAAATGAAAACGGTTACTGCAAACGAACGGTTTAACCTTGAAGAACAAAATTTGGTTAGCCAAGTGGGACTGATGTACTGATCATTACCTGAAAGTATCATCAAGATTGGGTGAAAAACATTTGCTGAGATTCCAGGAGATTCGTAGTTTTTTGGAAGCAGGGCAAGCCCTTTCAATGAAAGTGATTTTCGCCAGTCTCTGCTTTGGGCTACATCAATAGCAAACAAAACCATAGAAATAGAACTTGGAACTACTTTATTGTGCCAAGTTTCAAAGAGATAGCACAAACCGTGTTGATTTAGAGTTCCAACTACATGTATCTATATAGGAGAAAACAGAGTGAAACCTCAAAATAAAAACGGTTATTGCAAACGAACGGTTTAGAATAGAAGAATGAAATTTGGTGAGCCAAGTGGGACTGATATACTGATCATTACCTGAAAGTATCATCAATATTGGGTAAAAAACATTTGCTGAGATTTCAGAAGAATCGTAGTTTTTTGGAAGCGGGGCAAGTCCTTTCAATGAAAGTGATTTTCGCCAGTCTCTGCATTGGGCTACATCAATAGCAAACAAACCATAGTGATAAAACTTGCAAGTACTTTATTGTGCCAAGTTTCAAAGAGCTAGCAAAAACCGTGTTTGATTTAGAGTTCCAACTACATGTATCCATACAGGAGAAAACAGAGTGAAACCTCAAAATGAAAACGGTTACCACAAACGAATGTTTTAACGTAGAGGAACAAAATTTGGTGAGCCAAGTGGGACTGGTGTACTGATAATTACTTGAAAGTATCATCAAGATTGGGTGGAAAAACATTTGCTGAGATGACAGGAGATTCGTAGTTTTTTGGAAGCTGGGCAAGCCCTTTTAATTTAAGGAATTTTTGCCAGTCTCTGCTTTGGGCTACATCAACAGCAAACCAACCATAGAGAAAGATCTTTAACTACTTTACTGTGCCAAGTTTCAAAGAGCTAGCACAAATTGTGTTTGATTTAGAGTTCCATCTACATGTATCCATATGAAAAAAAAAAACAGAGTGAAACCTCAAAATGAAAACGGTTACTGCAAACGAATTGTTTAACCTAGAAGAACGAAATTTGGTGAGCCAATTGGAAATCGTGTACTGATCATTAACTGAAAGGATCATCAAGATTGGGTGAAAAAACATTTGCTGAGATTTCAGGAGATTCGTAGTTTTTTAAAAGCTGGGCAAGCCCTTTCCATGAAAGTGATTTTCGCCAGTCTCTGCTGCGGGTGACATCAATAGCAAACAATCCATAGAAATAGATCTTTTAACTACTTTATTGTGCCAAGTTTCAAAGAGATAGCACAAACCGTGTTTGATTTAGAGTTCCAACTACATGTATCCAAATAGGAGAAAACAGAGTGAAACCTCAAAATCAAAACGGTTACTGCAAACGAACGGTTTAACCTAGAAGAACGAAATCTCTTGAGCAAACTGGGACTAGTGTACTGATCATTATCTGAAACTATCATCAAGATTGGGTGAAAAAACATTTGCTGAGATTTCAGTAGATTCGTAGTTTTTTGGAAGCTGGGCAAGCTCTTTAAATGAAAGTGATTTTTGCCAGTGTCTGCTTTGTGCTAAGTCAACAGCAAACCAACCATAGAGATAGAACTTGGAACTACTTTATTGTTCCAAGTTTCAAAGAGCTAGCACAAACCGTGTTTGATTTGGAGTTCCAACTACATGTATCCATATAGGAGATAACAGAGTGATACCTCAAAATGAAAATGGTGTCAGCAAACGAACAGTTTAAACCAGAAGAAGAAAATTTGGTGAGCCAAGTGGGACAGGTATACTGATCATTACCTGAAAGTATCATCAAGATTGGGTGATAAAACTTTTGCTGAGATTTCAGGAGATTCGTAGTTTTTTTAGAAGCTGGGCAAGCCCTTCCAATGAAAGTGATTTTCTTCAGTCTCTGCTTTGGGTACATCAATAGCAAAAAACCATAGAGATAGAACTTGGAACTTTTTTATTGTACCAAGTTTCAAAGAGCTAGCACAAACCGTTTTTGATTTAGAGTTCCAACCTCATGTATCCATATAGGAGAAACAAGAGTGAAACCTCAAAATGAAAACTGTTACTGCAAACGAACGGTTTAACCTAGAAGAACGAAATTTGGTGAGCCAAGTGAGACTAGTGTGCTGATCATTACCTGAAAGTATCATCAAGATTTGGTGAAAAAAAGTTTGCTGAGATTGTAGGAGATTCGTAGTTTTTTGGAAGCTGGGGAAGCCCTTCAATGAAAGTAATTTTCGCCAGTCTCTTCTTTAAGCTACATCAATAGCAAACCAACCATAAAGATCGATCTTGGAACTAGTTTATTTTTGCAAGCTTCAAAGAGCTAGCACAAACCGTGTTTGATTTAGAGTTCCATCTACATGTATCCATATAGGAGAAAACAGAGTGAAACCTCAAAATGAAAACGGTTACTGCAAACGAACGGTTTAACCTAGAAAAACGAAATTTGGTGACCCAAGTGAGACTGGTTTGCTGATCATTACCTTAAAGTAACATCAAGATTGGGTTAAAAAACATTTGCTGAGATTTCAGGAGATTCGTAGTTTTTCGGAAGCTGGGCAAGCCCTTTCAACGAAGGGATTTTGGCCAGTCTCTTCTTTGGGCTACGTCAATAGCAAACAAACCATAGAGACAGACTCGAAAATACTTTATTGTGCCCAGTTTCAAAGAGCTAGCCAAACCGTGTTTGATTTAGAGTTCCAAGTACATGAATCTATATAGGAGAAAACAGAGTGAAACCTCAAAATGAAAATGGTTACTGCATACAAATGGTTTAACTTAGAAGAACAAAATATGGTGAGCCAAGTGGGACAGGTGTACTGATCATTACCTGAAAGTATCATCAAGATTGGGTGAAAAAACATTTGCTGAGATTTCAGGAGATTCGTGTTTTTGTGGAAGCTTGGCAAGCACTTTCAATGAAAGTGATTTTCGCCATTCTCTGCTTTGGGCTACATCAACAGCAAACCAAAAATAGTGAGAGAACTCGGAACTATTTTATTGTTCCAAGTTTCAAAAAGCTAGCACAAACTGTGTTTGATTTAGAGTTCTAACTACAAGTATCTACATAGGAGAAAACGGAGTGAAACCTCAAAATATAAACGGTTACTTCAAACGAACGGTTTAACCTAGAAAAATGAAATTTGGTGAGCCAAGTGGAAATGGTGTACTGATCATTATCTGAAAGTATCATCAAGATTGGGTGAAAAGCATTTGCTGAGATTGGAGGAGATTCGTAGTTTTTTGGAAGCTGGGCAAGCCCTTTCAACGAAAGAGATTTTGGCCCGTCTCTGCTTCGGGCTACATCAATAACAAACAAACCATAGACAGAAAACTTGAAAATACTTTATTGTGCCAAGTTTCAAAGAGCTAGCACAAACCGTGTTTGATTTAGAGTTTCAACTACATGTATCTATATAGGAGAAAACAGAGTGAAACCTCAAAATGAAAATGGTTACTGCAAACGAATGGTTTAACTTAGAAGAACAAAATATGGTGAGCCAAGTGGGACAGGTGTACTGATCATTACCTGAAAGTATCATCAAGATTGGGTGAAAAAACATTTGCTGAGATTTCAGGAGATTCGTGTTTTTTGGAAGGTTGGCAAGCACTTTCAATGAAAGTGATTTTCGCCATTCTCTGCTTTTGGCTACATCAACAGCAAACCGAAAAATAGTGAGAGAACTTGGAACTACTTTATTGTTCCAAGTTTCAAAAAGCTAGCACAAACTGTGTTTGATTTAGAGTTCCAACTACAAGTATCTACATAGGAGAAAACGGAGTGAAACCTCAAAATATAAACGGTTACTTCAAACGAACGGTTAACCTAGAAAAATGAAATTTGGTGAGCCAAGTGGAAATGGTGTACTGATCATTATCTGAAAGTATCATCAAGATCGGGTGAAAAAACATTTGCTGAGATTGGAGGAGATTCGTAGTTGTTTGGAAGCTGGGCAAGCCCTTTCAACGAAAGAGATTTTGGCCCGTCTGTGCTTCTGGCTACATCAATAACAAACAAATCATAGACAGTAAACTTGAAAATACTTTATTGTGCCAAGTGTCAAAGAGCTAGCACAAACCGTGTTTGATTTAGAGTTCCAACTACATGTATCTATATAGGAGAAAACAGAGTGAAACCTCAAAATAAAAACGGTTACTGCAAACAAACGGTTTAACCTAGAAGAACAAAATTTGGTGAGCCAAGTGGGACAGGTGTACTGATCATTACCTGAAAGTATCATCAAGAGTGGGTGAAAAAACATTTGCTGAGATTTCAGGAGATTCGTAGTTTTTGGAAACTGGGCAAGCACATTCAATGAAAGTGATTTTGCTAGTCTTTGCTTTGGGCTATATCAACAGCAAACCAACCATACCGATAGACCTTGGAACTACTTTATTGTGGCAAGCTTCAAAGAGCTTGCACAAACCTTCGTTGATTTAGAGTTCCATCTATATGTATCCAAACAGGAGAAAACAGAGTGAAACCTCAAAATGAAAACGGTTACTGCAAACGAACGGTTTAACCTAGAAGAACGAAATTTGGTGAGCCAAATGAGACTGGTGTGCTGATCATTACCTTAAAGTATCATCAAGATTGGGTTAAAAAACATTTGCTGAGATTTCAAGAGATTCGTAGTTTTTTGGAAGCTGGGCAAGCCCTTTAAACGAAAAAAAGTTTTGCCAGTCTCTGCTTTGGGCTACATCAATAACAAACAAACCATAGAGATAGAACTCGAAAATACTTTATTGTGCCCAGTTTCAAAGATATAGCACAAACCGTGGTTGATTTAGGGTTCCAAGTACTTGTAACCATATAGGAGAAAACAGAGTGAAACCTCAAAATGAAAACGGTTATTGTAATAGATCGGTTTAACCTAGAAGAATAGCATTTGGTGAGCCAAGTGGGACTGGTGTACTGATCATTACCTGAAAGAATCATCAAGATTGGGTGAAAATACATTTGCAGAGATTTCAGGATATTCATAATTTTTTGGAAGCTGGGCAAGCCCTTTCAATGAAAGTGATTTTCACCAGTCTCTGCTTTGGGCTACATCAATAGCAAACAAACCATAGAGATAGAACTTGGAAATACTTTATTGTGCCAAGTTTCAAAGAGCTAGCACAAACCGTGTTTGATTTAGAGTTCCAACTACATGTATCCATATAGGAGAAAACAGAGTGAAACCTGAAAATGAAAACGGGTACTGCAAACGAACGGTTTAACTTAGAAGAACAAAATTTGGTGAGCCAAGTGGGACAGGTGTACTGATCATTACCTGAAAGTATCATCAAGATTGGGTGAAAAAATATTTGCTGAGATTTCAGGAGATTCGTGGTTTTTTGGAAGCTGGGCAAGCAGTTTCAATGAAAGTGATTTTCGCCATTCTCTGCTTTGCACTACATCAACAGCAAACCAAAATAGAGATAGAACTAGGAACTACTTTATTGTTCCAAGTTTCAAAGAGCTAGCAAAAACTGTGTTTGATTTAGAGGTCCAACTACATGTATCCATGTAGGAGAAAACAGAGTGAAACCTCAAAAACAAAACAGTTACTGCAAACGAACTGTTTAATCTAGAAGAATGAAATTTGGTGAGCCAAGTGGGATTGGTGTACTGATCATTACCTGAAAATATCCTCAAGATTGGGTGAAAAAACAATTCTGAGATTTCAGGAGATTCGTAGTTTTTTGAGAGCTAAGCAAGCCCTTTCAAGCAAAGTGATTTTACCAGTCTCTGCATTGGGCTACATCAATAGCAAACAAACCATAGAGATAGAACTTGAGACTACATTATTGTGCCAAGTTTCAAAGAGCTAGCACAAACCGTGTTTGATTTAGAGGTTCAACTACATGTATCTATATTGGAGAAAAAACAGTGAAACCTCAAAATCAAAACGGTTACTGCAAACGAACGGTTTAAACTAGAAAAACGAAATTTAGTGAGCCAAGTGAAATTGGTGTACTGATCATTACCTGAAAGTATCCTCAAGATTGGGTGAAAAATCATTTGCTGAGATTTCAGGAGATTCGTAGTTTTTTGGAAGCTGGACAAGTCCTTATAATGAAAGTGATTTTCGCCAGTCTCTTTTTTGGGCTACATCAATAGCAAACAAACCATAGAGATAAAACTTGGAACTACTTTGTTGTGCGACGTTTCAAAGAACTAGCACAAACCGTGTTTTATTTAGACGTCCAACTACATGTATCCATGTAGGAGAAAACAGAGTGAAACCTCAAACACAAAACAGTTACTGCAAACGAAAGTTTTAATCTAGAAGAATCAAATTTGGTGAGCCAAGTGGAATTGGTGTACTGATCATTACCTGAAAGTATCCTCAAGTTTGGGTGAAAAAACAATTCTGAGATTTCAGAAGATTCGTAGTTTTTTGAGAGCTTGGCAAGCCCTTCCAATTAAAGTGATTTTACCAGTCTCTGCTTTGGGCTACATCAATAGCAAACAAACCATAGAGATAGAACTTGGAACTAGTTTATTGTGACAAGTTTCAAAAAGCTAGTACAAACCGTGTTTGATTTAGACGTCCAACTACGTGTATCCATATAAGAGAAGAAAGAGTGAAACCTCAAAATAAAAACAGTTACTGCAAACGAACGGTTTAATCTAGAAGAACGAAATTTGGTGAGCCAAGTGGGATTGGTGTACTGATCATTACCTGAAAGTATCCTCAATATTGGGTGAAAAATCATTTGCTGAGATTTCAGGAGATTCGTAGTTTACTGAAAGCTGGGCAACCCCTTCGAATGAAAGTGATTTTAGCCAGTCTCTGCTTTGGGCTACATCAATAGCAAACAAACCATAGAGATAGAACTCGGAACTACTTTATTGTGCCAAGTTTCCAAGATCTAGCACAAACCGTGTTTGATTTAGAGGTCCAACTACATGTATCCATATAGGCGAAAAAAGAGTGAAACCTCAAAATGAAAACGGTTACTGCAAAAGAACGGTTTAACCTAAAAGAACGAAATTGGGTGAGCCAACTGGGATTGGTGTACTGATCGTTACCTGAAAGTATCATCAAGATTTGGTGAAAAAACATTTGCTGAGATTTTAGGAGATTCGTAGATTTTGAGAGCTGGGCAAACCCTTTAAATGAAAGTGATTTTCGCCAGTCTCTGCTTTGGGCTACACCAATAGCAAACAAACCATACAGATAAAACTGGAACTACTTTATTGTGCGAAGTTTCAAAGAGCTAGCACAAACCGTTTTTGATTTAGAGTTCCAACTACATGTATCCATATAGGAGAAAACAGAGTGAAACCTCAAAATCAAAATGGTTACTGCAAATGAACGGTTTAACCAGAAGAACGAAATTTGGTGAGCCAAGTGTGATTAGTGTACTGATCATTACCTAAAAGTATCCTCAAGTTTGGGTGAAAAATCATTTGCTGAAATTTTAGGAGCTTCATAGTTTTTTGGGAGCTGGGCAAGCCCTTTTAATGAAAGTGATTTTCGCCAGTCTCTGATTTGGACTAAATCAATAGCAAACAAACCATAAGAAAGAACTTGGAACGCTTTATTGTGCCTAGTTTCAAATAGCTAGCACAAAGCGTGTTTGATTTAGAGGTCCAATTACATGTATCCATATAGGAGAAAACAGAGTGAAACCTTAAAATCAAAGCAGTTATTGCAAATGAACGGTTTAATTTAGAAAAACGCAAATTGGTGAGCCACGTGGGATTGGTGTACTGATCATTACCTTATAGTATCATCAAGAATGGGTGAAAAAACATTTGCTGAGATTTCAGAAGATTCGTAGTTTTTTGGAGCTGGGCAATCCCTTTCAATGAAAGTGATTTTCTCAAGTCTTTGCTTTGGGCTACATCAATAGCAAACAAACCATAGAGATAGAACTTGGAACTACTTTATTGTGCCAAGTTTCAAAGAGCTAGCACAAACCGTGTTTGATTCAGAGGTCCAAATATATGTATCCATATAGGAGAAAAAGAGTGAAACCTCAAAATCAAAACAGTTACTGCAAATGAATGGTTTAATCTAGAAGAACAAAATTTGGTGAGCCAAGTGGGATTGGTGTACTGATCATTAACTGAAAGTATCATCAACATTGGGTGAAAAAACATTTGCTGAGATCTCAGGAGATTGCTAATTTTTAGAAAGCTGGGAAAGCCCTTTCAATAAAAGTGATTTTTGCCAGTCTCTGCTTTGTGCTACATCAATAGCAAACAAACCATAGAGGTAGAACTTGGAACTACTTTATTGTGCCATGTTTCAAAGAGCTATCACAAACCGTGTTTGATTTAGAGGTTCAACTACATGTATCTATATAAAAGAAAACAGAGTGAAACCTCAAAATCAAAACAGTTACTGCAAACGAATGGTTTAATCTAGAAGAACGAAATTTGGTGAGCCAAGTGCGCCTGGTTTACTGAACATTACCTTAAAGTATCATCAAGATTGGGTGAAAAATCATTTGCTGAACTTTCAGGAGCTTCGTAGTTTTTTGGGAGCTGGGCAAGCCCTTTCAATGAAAGTGATTTTCGCAAGTCTCTGATTTGGACTACATTAATAGCAATCAAACCATAGAGATAAAACTTGGAACGACTTTATTGTGCCTAGTTTCAAAGATCTAGCGAAACCCGTGTTTGATTTTAGACGCCCAACTACATGTATCCATATAGGAGAAAGCAGAGTGAAACCTCAAAATCAAATCAGTTATTGCAAACGAACGGTTTAATCCAGAAGAACGAAATTTGGTGAGCCAAGTGGGATTGGTGTACTGATCATTACCTGAAAGTATCCTCAAGATTGGGTAAAAAATCATTTGCTGAGATTTCAGGAGATTCGTAGTTTTCTGAAAGCTGGGCAAGCCCTTTCAATGAAAGCGATTTTCGCCAGTCTCTGTTTTTTGCTACATCAATAGCAAACAAACCATAGAAATAGAACTTTGAACTACTTTATTGTGCCAAGTTTCATAGAGCTAGCACAAACCATGTTTGATTTAGAGTTTCAACTACATGTATCCATATAATAGAAATCATAGTGAAACCTAAAAATCAAAACAGTTACTGCAAACGAACTGTTTAATCTAGAAGAACGAAATTTGGTAAGCCAAGTGGAATTGGTGTGCTCATTATTACCTGAAAGTATCATCAAGATTGGGTGAAAAAACATTTGCTGAGATTTCAGGAGATTCGTCTTTTTTGAGAGCTGGGTAAGCCCTTTCAATGAAAGTTATTTTCGCCAGTCTCTACTTTGGGCTACATCAATAGCAAACTAACGATAGAGATCAAACTTGGAACTACATTATTGTGCCAAGTTTCAAAGAGCTAGCACAAACCGTGTGCGATTTCGAGTTCCAACTACATGTATCCCTATAGGAGAAATCAGAGTGAAACCTCAAAATCAAAATGGTTACTGCAAACGAACGGTTTACCTAGATGAACGAAATTTAGTGAGCCAAGTGGGATTGGTGTACTGATAATTACCTGAAAGTATCATCAAGATTGGGTGAAAAAACATTTGCTGAGATTTCAGGAGCTTCTTAATTTTAGGGGAGCTGGGCAAACCTTTCAATGAAAGTGATTTTTGCCAGTCTCTGCTTTGGGCTGCATCTATAGCCAACAAACCATAGAGATAAAACTTGAAAATACTTTATTGTGCCTAGTTTCAAAAAGCTAGCACACACCGTGTTTGATTTAGAGGTCCAACTACGCATATACATATAGGAGAAAAAAGAGTGAAACCTCAAAATCAAGCAGTTATTTCAAACGAACGGTTTAATGTAGTATAACGAAATTTGGTGAGCCAAGTGGGATTGGTGTACTGATCATTACCTGAAAGTATCATCAAGATTTGGTGAAAAAACATTTGCTTAGATTTCCAAAGATTCGTAGTTTTTTTGGGAGCTGGGCAAGCCCTTTCAATGAAAGTGATTTTCGCCAGTCTCTGCTTTGGGCTATATCAATAGCAAAAAAACCATAGAGATAGAACTTGGAACTATTTATTGTGCCAAGTTTCAAAGAGCTAGCACAAAACGGGTTTGATTTAGAGGTCCAACTACATGTATCCATATAGGAGAAAACAGAGTGAAACCTCAAAATCAAAACAGTTACTGAAAACGATCGGTTTAATCTAGAAGAATGAAATTTGGTGAGCAAAGTGGGATTGGTGTACTGATCTTTACCTGAAAATATCCTCATGATTGGGTGAAAAATCATTTGCTGAGTTTTCAGGAGATTCGTAGTTTCCTGAAAGCTGGGCAAGAACTTTCAATGAAAGTGATTTTCGCCAGTCTCTGCTTTGGGCTACATCAATAGCAAACAAACCATAGAGATAAAACTTGGAACTATTTTATTGTGACAAGTTTCAAAGAGCTAGCACAAACCGTGTTTGATTTAGAATTCCAACTACATGTATCCATATAGGAGAAAACAGAGTGAAACCTCAAAATGAAAACCGTTACTGCAAACGAAGGGTTTAACCAATAAGAACGAAATTTAGTGAGCCAAGTGGGATTAGTGTACTGATCATTACCTGAAAGTATCATCAAGATTGGGTGAAAAAACATTTGCTGAGATTTCAGGAGATTCGAAGTCTTTTGGGAGCTGGGCAAGCCCTTTCAATGAAAGTGATTTTCGCCAGTCTCTGCTTTGGGCTACATCAATAGGAAACAAGCCATAGAGATAGTACTTGGAACTACTTTCTTTTGCCAAGTTTCAAAGAGCTAGCACAAACCGAGTTTGATTTAAAGTTCCAACTACATGTATCCATAAAGGAGAAAATAGAGTGAAACCTCAAAATCAAAACGGTTATTGCAAATGAACGTTTTAACCTAGAAAAACGAAATTTGGTTAGCCAAGAGGGATTTCATGTACTGATCATTAGCTGAAAGTATCATTAGTATTGGGTGAAAAAACATTTGCTGAGATTTCAGGAGACTCCTAGTTTTTTTTATGCTGGGCAAGACCTTTATATAAAAGTGATTTTCGCCAGTCTCTGCTTTGGGCTACATCAATAGAAAACAAAGCATAGAGACAGACCTTGGAATTACTTTATTGTGCTATGTTTCTAGAGCTTGCACAAACCGTGTTTGATTTAGAGTTTCAACTACATGTATCCTTATAGAAGAAAACGGAGTGAAAAATCAAAATGAAAACACTTACTGCAAACGAACGCTTTATCCTCGAAAAACGAAATTTGGTGCGCCAAGTGAGATTGGTGTGCTGATCATTACCTGAAAGTATCATCAAAATTGGGTGAAAAAACATTTTCTGAGATTTCAGGAGATTCGTAGTTTATTGAAAGCTTGGAAAGCCTTTTCAATTAAAGTGATTTTTGCCAGTCTCTGCTTTGGGCTACATAAATAGCAAACAAACCACAGAGATAGAATTTAGAACTACTTTATTGTGACAAGATTCAAAGAGCTAGCACAAACCGTGTTTGATATAGAGTTCCAAATACATGTATCCCTATAGGAGAAAACAGAGTGAAATCTCAAAATCAAAACGGTTACTGAAAACAAACGTTTTAACCTAGAAGAACGAAATTTGGTGAGCCAAGTGGGATTGGTGTACTGATTATTACCTGAAAGTATCATCAATATTGGGTGAAAAAACATTTGCTGAAATTTCAGGAGATTTGTAGTTTTTTGGGAGCTGGGCAAGCCCTTTCAATGTAAATTATTTTCGCCAGTCTCTGCTTTGGGCTACATCAATAGCAAACAAACCATAGAGATCAAACTTGGAACTACTTTATTGTTCCAAGTTTCAAAAAGCTAGCACAAACCGAGTTTAATTTAGAGTTCCAACTACATGTATCCATATAGGAGAAAACAGAGTGAAAACTCAAAATGAAAATCATTATGGCAAACCAACGATGTAACATAGAAGAACGAATTTTGGTGAGCCAAGTGTGATTGGATTACTGATCATTACCTGAATGTATCATCAAGATTGGGTGAAAAAACATTTGCTGAGATTTCAGGAGATTCATAGTTTATTGGAAGCTGTGCAAGCCCTTTAAATGAAAGTGATTTTCGCCAGTCTCTGCTTTGGGCTACATCAACAGCAAACCAACCATAGAGATAGAACGTGGAACTACTTTATTGTACCAAGTTTCAACGAGCTAGCACAAACCCTGTTTTATTTAGAGTTCCAACTACATGTATCCATATTCTAGAAAACAGAGTGAAACCTCAAAATGAAAACGGTTACTGCAAACGAACGGTTTTACCTAGAATAACGAAATTTGGTGAGACACGTGGGACTGGTATGGGATCATTACCTGAAAGTATCATCAAGAATGGGTGAGAAAACATTTGCTTAGATTTTAGGAGATTTGGAAGCTGGGTAAGCACTTTCATTAAAAGTGATTTTCAGCAGTCTCTGCTTGGGCTACATCAACAGGTAACCAACCATAGAGATAGAACTTGGAACTACTTTATTGTGCCAAGTTTCAAAGAGCTAGCACAAACCGTGTTGGATTTAGAGTTCCAACTACATGTATCCATATAGGAGAAAACAAAGTGAAACCTCAAAATGAAAACCGTTACTGCAAATGAACGGTTTAACCTAGAAGAAGGAAATTTGGTGAGCCAAGTGGGACTCGTGTACTGATCATTACCTGAAAGTATCATCAAGATTGGATGAAAAAAAATTTGCTGAGATTTCAGGAGATTCATAGTTTATTGGAAGCTCGGCAAGCCTTTTCAATGAAAGTGATTTTCACCAGTCTCTGCTTTGGGCTAAATCAATAGCAAACAAACCATAGATATAAAAATTGGAACGACTTTATTGTGCCAGGTTTCAAAGACCAAGCACAAACCGTGTTTGATTTAGAGTTCCAACTACATTTATCCATATAGGAGTAAACAGAGTGAAACCTCAAAATAAAAACGGTTACTGCATACGAACGGTATAACCTAGAAAAACAAAATTTGGTGAGCCAAGTGGGATTGGTGTACTGATCATTACCTGAAAGTATCATCAAGATTAGGTGAAAAAACATTTGCTGTGATTTCAGCAGATTCGTAGTTTTTTTCTTGGAGCTGGGCAAGTCCTTTCAATGAAAGTGATTTTCGCCAGTTTCTGGTTTGAGATACAACAATAGCAAAGAAAACATAGAGATAGAACTTGAAACTACTTTATTGTGCCAAGTATCAAAGAGCTAGTACAAACCGTGTTTGAATTAGAGTTCCAACTACATGTATCCATATAGGAGAAAAAAGAGTGAAACCTCAAAATCAAAACGGTTACTGCAAACAAACGGTTTAAGCTAGAATAACGAAATATTGTGAGCCAAGTGGGATTAATGTCCTGATCATTACCTGAAAGTAAAATCAAGATTTGGTGAAAAAACATTTGCTAAGACTTCAGGAGATTCGTAGTTTTTTGGTAGCTTGGCAAGACCTTTCAATGAAAGTGATTTTCGCCAGTCTCTGCTTTAGGCTACATCAATTGCAAACAAACCATAGAAATAGAACTTGGAACTACTTTATTGTGCCAAGTTTCAAAAAGCTAGCACAAACAGTGTTTGATTTAGAGGTCCAAATACATGTATCCATATAGAAGAAAACAGACTGAAACCTCAAATGAATACGGTTATTGCAAACGAACGGTTTAAACCTAGAAGAACAAAATTTGGTGAGCCAAGTGGAATTTCATGTACTGATCATTACCTGAAGTATCATCAAGATGGGGTGAAAAAACATTTGCTGAGATATCAGGAGACTCCTATTTTTTTTAAGCTAGGCAAGCCCATTCAATGAAAGTGATTTTCGCAAGTCTCTGCTTTGGGCTACATCAATAGCACACAAACCATATAGATAGAACTTGGAACTACTTTATTGTGCCAAGTTTCAAAGAGCTAGCACAAACCGTGTTTGATTTAGAGGTCCAACTACATGTATCCATAGAGGAGAAAACAGAATGAAACCTCAAAATCAAAAAAGTTACTGCAAATGAACGGTTTAATCCAGAAGAACGAAATTTGTTGAGCCATGTAGGATTGGTGTACTGATAATTACCTGAATGTATCATCAGGATTGGGTGAAAAATAATTTGCTGAGATATCAGGAGATTCGTAGTTTTTTGGAAGCTGGGGAAGCCCTTTCAATGAAAGTGATTTTCGAAAGTATCTGCATTGGTCTACATCATTAGCAAACAAACCATAGAGATAGAACTTGGAACTACTTTATTGTGCCAAGTTTCAACGAGTTAGCACAAACTGTGTTTGATTTAGAGTTCCAACTACATGTATCCATATAGGAGAACACAGAGTGAAACCTCAAAATGAAAACAGTTAATGGAAACGAATGGTTAACCTAAAAAAAACGAAATTTGGTGAGCCAAGTGGCATTGTTGTACTGATCATTAGCTGAAAGTATCATCAGCATTGGTTGAAAAAACATTTGCTGAGATTATAGGAGACTCCTAGTTTTTTGGAAGCTGGGGAAGCCCTTTCAATGAAAGAGGTTTTCGCCATTCTCTGCTTTGGGCTACATCAGTAGGAAACAAAGCATAGAAATAGAAGTTGGAACTACTTTATTGTGCTAAGTTTCAAAAAGCTAGCAAAAACTGTGTTTGATTTAGAGTTCCAAATACATGTATTTTATAGGAGAAAACAGAGTGAAACCTCAAAATGAAAACGGTTACTGCAAACGAACTGTTTAACCTAGAAGAACGAAATTTGGTGAGCAAAGTGAAATTCGTGTACTGATCATTAGCTGAAATTATAATTAGTATTGGGTGAAAAAACATTTGCTGAGATTTCAGGAGATTCGTAGATTTTTGGAAGCTGGGCAAGCGATTTCAATGAAAGTGATTTATGCCAGTTTCTGCTTTGGGCTACATCAATAGCAAAGAAACCATAGAGAAAGAACTTTAACTATTTTATTGTACAAAGTTTCAAAGAGCTAGCACAAACCGTGTTTGATTTAGAGTTCAAACTACATGTATCCATACAGGAGAAAACAGAGTGAAATATCAAAATGAAAACGGTTAGTGCAAACGAACGGTTTAACCTAGAAAAACGAAATTTGGTGAGCCTAGTGGGACTGGTGTACTGATCATTAGCTGAAAGTATCATCAGGATTGGGTGAAAAAACATTTACTGCGATTTCAGAAGATTCATAGTTTTTTGGAAGCTGGGGAAGCCCTTTAAATGAAAGTGACTTTCGCCAGTCTCTTCTTTGGGTTACATCAGTGGGAAAAAAGCATAGTAATAGAACTTGGAACTACTTTATTGTGCCAAGTTTCAAAGAGTTAGCACAAACCGTGTTTGATTTAGAGTTCCACCTACATGTATACATATAAGAAAAAAACAAAGTTAAACCTCATAATAAAAATGGTTACTGCAAACGAACGGTTTTACCTAGAAGAACGAAATTTTGTGAGCCAAGTGGGATTGGTGTACTGATCATTACCTCAAAGAATCATCAATATTGGGTGAAAAAACTTTTGCTTAGATTTCAGGAGATTCGTATATTTTGAGAGCTGGGCAAGCCCTTTAAATGAAAGTGATTTTCGCCAGTCTCTGCGTTGGGCTACATCAATAGCAAACCAACCATAGAGATAGAACTTGGAACTAGTTTATTGTGCCAAGTTTCAAAGAGCTAGCACAAACCGTGTTTGATTTAGAGTTCCAACTACATGTATTTTATAGGAGAAAACAGTGTGTAATCTCAAAATGGAAACGGTTACTGCAAACGAACGGTTTAACCTAGAAGAACGAAATTTGGTGAGCCAATTGGG